>NC_057797.1:41071477-41079603 GCF_018294505.1 Triticum aestivum | reverse complement strand
GTCAAAAGCACCGACGAATCGTGGTATGCCACGTGGCACAGATATGCCGACGGCCTAGTCGTCGGCATATCTGTGCCACGTGGCATCCCGTGGTGCCTCCTGGTGGCAGGTCTATGCCTACGGCAAAGCCGTAGGCAGATCTATGCCGACGGCTTTGCCGTAGGCATAGTTCTGCCACGTGTCGGCCCCTGGTTTCTCCTGGTGGCAGAGATATGCCGACGGCAAGCCGTCGGCATAGATTGAAAACTATAGCCGTCGGCATATGTCTGCCACGTGGCGCCTCCTGGTATCTCCTGGGCTTATATATGCCGATGGCTTTGCCGTAGACATAATTTTTTTTCTCTGTTTTCTCTTTTTCAATTCATTTGACAACATTTCAGAGCAGAATAATATAGAATTATGCAGAAATATGACAATTCATCATCTAAACATACTCAAGTCCATCATCAGCATCTAAACATACTCAAGTTCATCATCATCATCTAAAGATCATCACCGACGAAAGTTCATGAACATAAAACTAGTGCATGACATGGAACATAATAAAAGTAGGAACATGAAAGGCATGGCACGACGGCCACATGCACGGAATCATCATCGACATCAAACAAGACCACCTCCGCCAAAACCGCCACCGCGACCACCATCACTCTGGAAGATCGGAGTGACTGGGGTCGACGAAGCAGGAGTCGAGCCACCGGTCCCTTACATGTTTGAGAGAAGATTCTAAGGGTAAATATGATATGATAGTGTTGAATGAACGAGAACTAGTTTGTCAGTAGTTAGGCAAATGTACTAACCGGACTATCACTGCCTAGTGCCACCCATTCATCGAATGTGGGCACGTGTGGGGGTTCTCCCGCAGGTGGTGGTGGGGGTCCCATTTGTGGTGGATCCGTGCGGTTACTCCAAGACGCCAACATAGCATGGATGTTAGTTAAACAAGCAAACTAGAAGGTCAGAAGGAATGAAAGTGTAAAAATTTAGCTTGGTTTTAAGAGGGCAAAACTAACCACCATCATCTGACGGTTGTAATCATCGTTGCAAGTACTCTCGCACCTCGAGATTCCTATGCTCGACAAAGGCCTTATATGCCTACATAATTTAGGTTGTTTCTAAGTGAGCAATGCTGAAAATAAACTGAGAATGCTAGAGAGAAAAAGATAAAGGGAAGTACTTACAGCATGCTGGCGGGCTAAGGGAGTCTGTGAACGCCCCGTACTCTCTAACTGGCTCGGGTTGGTAGACCGAAGCCGTGTGTACGAGATCGAAGGAGTGATCAAGCCATCGAAACACGGATACCGGCCATGTGACTTCCCCTGGATGGCCACCACCGTCGTGTCGTCGATCTGAGACTGGGAGACCTCAGGAACAGGAACATCCGGATGCAACTTCTGATAGTGCTGAGTGTAAGACTCCAGGTGCTCCTCGGTCTTGCCGTAGTACTGGCTCTCGCCCTCCTTGGGATGACTCCGCTCGCGGGCCAGCTCCCACGACTCAATGTCTGAGAGCGGGCTCTTCAACTTGTCCTCCTACAACGTCAAACAGAAGTTAGCCGTACATAAGGACATGACGGTAAAGAAGAACAAAAATGCATCATGCATATAGATATACCTTCATGGCCTTGAAGCCCCAGTGGTTCCTGTTTCCTTGGCCGTGTGTCCCGTCTCATCCACGGTTAGCCCGGGCCTTGATGCTCTTGGCGGCAAACTCTACATTGTCGCCGAGCCACCTATCCACCAAACTCGCCCATCCGTCATGCCTTCCATAGCACCAACGAGGAACAACCTATGCAAATTTGGAAGCATGACATGTGAGAACGGAACATATAGTTGACTGCTTGAAACAATGAAAAGTTAGTAATAGTTATCATCATGACCTGCTCCGTGTTCAAGGTAAGTCGTTGCTTCTGCGCTTGAGTTTTGGTCATCTTTTGTTGCAGGTAGATGTGGTAGTACTGCGAGACGGCAACCCAGCGCACCTCATACTGCAACTGGCGAGCTTTCTTCTTCGCAGCCGCAAGCAAGACTACGTCGGCTTTGGCCTTGTGCTCGTCAAGAACTCTATAGAGTTGCTGCAATCATGCATAAACCAGAAGCAAACAAGGCATGAGTTGAGTGATTCAATGATAAACTATGAACGAAACTGAAGACAAGTGATTCAGAAGAGAACTTACCCAAAATTTGGTGATCACGACCTTAGCGGTCGTCCCGTACTCCGCGTTGCTACAAGCCTCATAGTGGGCCCAGCTCGTGGCCAAAACCCGCAGCTACGGGTCCCTGTCTAGCCGCGGGCAGAATAGGCCAGGCCAAAACTCCTTCAATAGGACAGTGATAAGGCCATTCGGTTTACGGCCCTTTTCGTGAAGGATCCAGTTTCTGCAAAAGAATCAAAGGATTGCCATGTGTACAATAAGAAAATGCTGTCATGTGTTGAAAATATGATTGAGAGGCACTTACTCTGTCCCCGCAGGTTCAATGAGCGACTTGTGCGCCTCGATAGAAGGTGGTGTAGGTAGTCCGACATTACCACACAGCCACCCCTGCGGAGCACCAGGTGGCAAGTCACCCCACAACTCGGGATCAACCTCCCCTCCACCACCCTCCTCGCCCTCCTCCTCACCCTCCTCCTCGACCTCCTCCTCCTCGGCCTCCTCCTCCTCGCCCTCCTCCTCCTCACCATCAGGAACATACTCCTCCTCCTCAGACTCAGAAGTTGCCTCTGTATAGGAGGGCATCGAAGAAGACCCTCCTATTTTGGACACAACCCGGAGTTTTTTGCCCCGGCTACCTCTCCCCCACCGCCTCCTCCTCTAGGGGCTCTCCCCCCACCGCCTCCTCATCTAGGGTCTCCTCCCCCGACCCCTCCACCTCCCTGTGAGGTGTCATCCTCGCGTAGTCAGGAGGGAACCTTGTGGGCTCGTCCACTCCGAGTAAGTCCTTTGAATTTACTGAGGAAACTGGCGCCGTTGGACTTGCCCATGATTAGCAAACCTGCATTGAGGAGAGAATAAACAATTAGTAAGGATATCAAATAAACAAGCATACAGGAAAAACATTAATAACAGAAGGGCACATTAAGCATACTATTGTAATGATCATTAAAAGAACTTACATTTTCTAGAACCCATATGAATCATCACTATTGTAATCTATTTGTGGACCGGTCTCATCATCACTATCACGCATATCTTCTTCGTTGTCTGACGGAGGTGGAGGCTCTTCCTCATCGTCAGCGTCTTCATTTAACTTTTCAAGCATAATTATGTCTCTTTGATTCACAACTGCCTCACCATCAATCCGTGCATCGTCGTCGTTTGGGTCCAGGTCAACATAACCCAAGTCATCATCCTCGTTATTTCCAACCACGTCATCATGTTCCTCTTGATAGAACACTCCCTCGTATGTCATGGGGTTTATGTTGTAGTAATCATCATCGTTTGGGTCCGGTAGCTTACCATGTGGCGACACCTTGAACACAACTTCCCAACCCTTTAGGTACTCTTTCTGGCATGGGTAAGCCAGATAATATACTTGTGTGGCCTAGGTAGCGACGATAAAGAGATTAGCTCCGGCATAGACGGTTGATGGTTTAACTTCAACTAAACCAACAGAAGGCATATGTCTCAGACCCTTTTTGGGGTCGAACCATCGGCATTTGAACATAGTGCGACTTAGGTGTTCGCGGCCACGCTTGAATGTAAGCTCGTATATTTTTCCTACCCTTCCGTAGTAATCTACTTTATTATCTCCTTCAGTGAAGACTCTGGTATTTATGGTTTTGGGATCAGGCCGACTGTTCTGGTGCTCCTCTGTATGGAAGCGATACCCATTCACATCATACTTTTGGCATGTCATGACGGCAGGGTCAAAACCCATGGAAACCCATCTCAATTCTTCATCCATTGATTCGGTCGGATCATTTCCCTACAAGTTTAACTGGAATTATAGGGTGCATGAGTTTAATTGAAATTATAGGGTGCATGAGTTTAATTTAAATAGGTAATAGTGAAGTGTGAAAAATTACTTTCTCCATGAACCACGCAACGAAATTTTTCCTTCCATCAGCACCCTTTCGGAGAAGAGCAAGTGCCTCCGCTTTAGTCGGAGGCAGCATTACCGTCCACTCTTCTTCAATGAATCGACTACAATAAGAAAAGCGGTATAAGAACTAGGCAAAGTGAACATAACGAATTGACTAAAAGAATGGTGCAAAGGTATTACCTCATCCACTCATCCTCAACTTCCTTGATGTTGTGCAAGATATAGAACATGACATCCTCCCACTCATCTCGTGGCATGAGATAAGGTGTCGAGCATCCAGCCCTGCCACCTTGCCCGATGAATAGAGGCAACTTGGGTTTATACTTGGGTTCTTCTGTATTGTATCGGGACACCTTATTGTGCAACGTGGGAACATGGTCCGGATAGTAGGATGTCCTGAGGTCTGCCACCTCCTCTAGGATAACTGCCTCAGCTATGGAAGCTTCAATCTTAGCTTTGTTTCCACATTTCTGTCTCAGATGCTTGTTCTGTCTCTCAGGGCCGTACTGCCAACGATTCTGCACAGGGCCCCCCAAAAATACCTCGTTCGCGAGGTGCAAAATGAGATGTGTCATCGGAGTAAAGAAGCCTGGCGGGAAGATCTTCTCTAGCTTGCATATCAACTCCGGTGCATTCTTATGCATTTCTTTTATCTTCTCAGGACATGCTTCTTTAGCACAAAGCGTGTGGAAGAAATAGCTTAACTCCGCAAGCACACGCCAGACACGCTCGGGAACATAGCCCCGAACCATCACCAACATAATCCGCTCAATCCATACATGATAGTCATGACTCTTGAGCCCGGTCACTCTGCCCCGTTGAAAGATTGACCCCCTTACTTATATTCGACGCATAACCATCAGTGAACTTCACGACGTGTTTCAGCCACTTGAATGCCTCCATCTTATGATCCTTTTTAAGTACGAAGTCAGCATCTGGCTTGAACCAAGATTTTCGACTGCCTGTGGGAGGCTGCATGTGTAGACGTGGTCTATCACAAATATTCTGTTGATCGACTCTAGCATTAACATTATCCTTTGTCTTATCAGGAATGTTGAGGATCGTGTGAAAAAGGGACTCTGCGACATTCTTTTCGGTGTGCATCACGTCGATGTTGTATGGAAGTTTGAGGTCCTTAAAATAGGGAGGCTGCGTGAAGGGGGTAATGTGAGTCCAGTTGTGCGTCTCACCATATCCTTCAAAACATTTTTTCCCTTTACCTTTTCCTTTGCCCTCGCCCTCGTCTTCGCCTGTGGCTTTGCCTTTGCCTTTGCCTTTCCCTTCACCGGCAGGCTTAAGAGCTTTCAGCTGAGCAAGCACATCCGCACCAGAAAAAGTTGGAATCTCGTTTACTTCATGGACAACTTTGCCTTTTGTGAAGTTCTTCTTGTCTTCCCTATCAGGATGGTCTGGAGGGAGGAACTGTCGATGCAGGTCAAAGGCAACATACTTTCCACCCTTCTTCAGCCAAATGAAAATCAAGGCCTGCATGCACACTGGGCAAGGCATCTTTCCACTTGTACACCATCCGCAGAACAGGGCATAGCCGGGAAAGTCATGCATGCAATATTGTAGCCAAACTTTCATCAAGAAATTTTTCTACAGATGCCGGTCGTATGTCAACCTCGGGAAGTACCAAGAATGGTGCAAATCATCCACCAACGGCTGCATAAATACACTCAAATTCTTCCCCGGATATTCAGGCCCCAGAATTATAAGCGTCAGGAACATGGTATTGCGTTGCATTATGGCGCCGGGAGGGAGATTGAGTGGAATAACAAATACGGGCCAGCAACTGTATGGATTAGACAACATACCATATGGATTGAACCCATCACCTGTTATAGCAATTCTGACATTCCCAGCCTCAGCTGCTTCCTCCGGGTACTCTATATCGAATGACTTCCATGCTTCACCTTCTGATGGATGTACAATTTTTTTTGGATTGTACCTTTTCCCTTCCTTGTGCCACTTCATCATTTTGGCAGACTCCTTGGTGACGAAAAGGCGCTGTAGTCTTTTTATAAAATCAAGATACCAAAGAACCTTCACAGGGATTTTTAGCTGCTGCTTCTGACCATGCTTATCGACCACCTCAATATACCGAGAGGAACCGCACTTCCTACAATACTTGTCATCCGCATACTCATGCCTAAACAAAAGGCAATTCTTTGGACAAACATGTATTTTCTCATAGTCCATGGAGAGCGCCTTCATGGTTTTCTTCGTAGCGTACATGGTTTTCGGCAGTTCATGGCCCTCAGGCAGGCTGTTAGCCCATACTCCCAGAAATGCTTCGAAGCAACCTCGGCTACAACTATACTCAGCCTTGACTGCCATCAGTTGCGAGATGGCATCCAGCACAGACAGCTTGGCACCCTCATAGAGAGGTTTCTTTGACGAGGCCAAGATTTCTAGGAAGGCCTTTGCGGTTTCCTCCGGCTCCTCCAGTTCATTGGCTGAATGTGACGGAGGTGTCGGCTGTGCAGCAAAGACATCATCTAGCATGTCTCTAACCCCATCATCCTCATAACCAACGACGCGTTGTCATATCACATCCTCTCTACCACGGTCCCGTTGGGCAAAGTTTATCGGCATATTAAAGTTGGGCATAAATCCATGCGTGCGAAGGTGCTTAGTCATCTCACTCTTATCTCTACGGATACGTCTTTTACATTTGGCACACGAGCATTCTGGCACCATCCTCATTGGACTACGGAATATCTCTTTCAAAAACACATCAGTTTTCTCGACCCACTCTGTTGTTACTTGATTCCGACGGAAAAACCCACTATACATCCACTGATTATCTGCCATATCTGCTTTATTGGAAGCCACACAACAAAATTAAGGATTCATTTAAATTACTCACATCAATATTTTATTTTTTACAAGGTTGACGAGAAACGACATTTAATCCACTTACATCTCTAATAGGTAAAGATGGGTCCTAATCCCACCCGACAATGTGTAGATTGAGTACGTTGTCCATGCTCTACCCCATTCCGAGACAAAATTTCGGCAGCACCTCCCCGCTATTCTCCAAATACACGTCTCAGCAAAATGCCGAGAGAATGTGCATCCGGAGAACAACATGGAGGCACCGCCGAAATCCTGTCTTGGAACGGGGTAGAGCATGAACAACGTACCCAATCTACACATCCTCGGGCTGTCCATGGAAAGCGCTGGACAATCCGAAAGAGCTGCGGTGATAAATATGCAATTGAATGCATATTTATCGATGCAACCCTTTCGGACGGGAGACCTAGGTTATGCGACTTGATGTGAAAATTTAATCTAGTGACATAAAAAAAAGTGGACGAGGTCATGGAATTGTTGCTCACCCTCCGATGTAGTCGATGAAAGGAGAGGGACGATCGTGGACCAACACCTCCAACGTCGACGATCACTCCACGAAGATGGAACACCACAAATCCTGTTAATTACACCGAGTGAAAAAATTAGGTCATCACCTCACATTAAGCATTGACACAACATTATGAATGAACATGAAACAACATGTCAAATTGTAAAAAAAAGCTTCATTACGTATTTTAGAAACCAAGTGCCTCGAATTACTTCCATCTAACACTAACTTGACCAAACACAAAACTTACTAATATCCATCAATTCATCCATATTTTAAACTAAGTGTTTACAAAATGCAAAACTTGACCAATATCCATCAATCTATACATTCACATATTCAAAAACTTGACCAATATCATCTATCCATATTTTAAACTAAGTGTCCAAATTCACAAACTTGACCAATATCCATCAATGCATCCATCTATCACAAACTTCACCATCAATCTGTACATGCATATATCCATTCATCACATATATATCCATCTATGCAAAAAGCAGTAACAAAATGCAAAAAAATTGAAAAAAAAGCTCACCTTGGCCGCCGGTGCAGCGGGCAGCAGGGAGGCCGGGGGGCAGCCGCCGAGGAAGGGTGGACGGGGCCGGCCAGGGTGCAGCAGGGCGTCGGCGGAGGGGCGCCTCCTAGCTCCGGCGCCCCCTAGCACGGGGTCGGGGCAGGAGACAGGGAGGGCGCGGGGTCGGGGATGGGTGTGG
>NC_057797.1:41070620-41071186 GCF_018294505.1 Triticum aestivum | reverse complement strand
GAGAAGGGCCGGGGAATGTAGGCGGGGAGGGGCGAGGGAAGGGGAGTGGCGCGGGTGGAGCGGCGGCGGGCGGGCGGCGGGGAGCAAGGCGGGCGACGGGGAGCGGCGGCGGCGACGCAGGTCGGTCTCTGACGGCGGCGCGGGTCGGACTCTAGGGTAGGTGAGGAATGAGTGGTGGAGGGGCGATCGCGGATGGATAAGGGCAACTATGCCGACGGCTAAGCCGTCGGCATATGTAGCGATGCCACGTGGCACCTATATATGCCGACGGCTTAGCCGTAGGCATAGTTTTATTTGTATTTTTTTAATGTTTTTAATAGTTTATATTTTTTTCTTCTTTATGTTTTTCTATTTCATATAAATTTTTTGATGTTTTTTATAGTTATATTTTTCCTTTTTCATGTTTTTTATGTTTTAACGCCGCTCGGCCCTCTCCTCTCCCGGAACCACACAGAGGGGAGGGGAGGGGAGGCGCCGAACTCGAGTAGCTTCATCCGCCGAGGCCGTGGCCTGGTCGCGGGTCTGGGAGCGCATGGACGCCGCCTCGCGTGCTCGATCTGGAGCTT
>NC_057797.1:41069095-41069974 GCF_018294505.1 Triticum aestivum | reverse complement strand
ACGCCCCGGAGACGCGTGCCGCCTTTTCAAACATGCCACAACACCACCCCGCATGTATGAGGGGCCGGTGCGACGCTCCGGTGGCATTGCTACCCCCTAGGGCCCCCGTCCGCCCTAACCCTGGAGCGGTTGACCACGAGATCTAGCCCTTTGACTTTCCACGGATGGGCTTTGAACTGTGGACCTCTCCACCCGGTTGTGTCAGGTCAGCTCAGAGGGACACCTGGAAGCAACATCCGGGCCAAACCACAGCTACATCCCCTCAGTGTAGACCCGACGGGTCCATTTCCCCCCTCCACGTGCCGGCGGCGGGTGGGCTTTGACTTTGCACGGACGGGCATTGACCAGTGGATCACTCCACCTGGTTGTGTTAGGTCAGCCCATAGGAACACTTTGGAGCAACATCCGGGCCAGACCCACAGCAAGATCCTCTCCGTGTAGACCCGATGCGTCCGTTTCCCCCCTCCAAGTGCCGGCGGTGGCGCCGTCCGTGAGAGAGGACAAACCCCGGAGACGCGTGCCGCCTCTTCGGACATGCCACCACACCACCCCGCATGTATGAGGGGCCGGTGCGATGCTCCGGTGGCATTGCTACCCCTAGGGCCCCCGTCCCGCCTAACCCTGGAGCGGTTGACCATGATATCTAGCCCTTTGACTTCCCACGGACGGGCTTTGAACAATGGACCTCTCCATGCGGCTATGTCAGGTCAGCACAAAGGGACACCTGGGAGCAACATCCGGGCCAAACCGACAGCTACATCCCCTCTGTGTAGACCTGATACGTCCGTTTTCCACCTCCAGGTGCCGGCGGCGGCGCCGTCCGTTAGGGGGGGCACGCTTAACCCTAGAGCGGTTGACCACGAGATCTAGCCCTTTGAC
>NC_057797.1:41042268-41069014 GCF_018294505.1 Triticum aestivum | reverse complement strand
GCCCTTTGACTTTCCACGGATGGGCTTTGAACTGTGGACCTCTCCACCCGGTTGTGTCAGGTCAGCTCAGAGGGACACCTGGAAGCAACATCTGGGCCAAACCACAGCTACATCCCCTCCGTGTAGACCCGACGCGTCCGTTTCCCCCTCCACGTGCCGGCGGCGGGCGGGCTTTGACTTTGCACGGATGGGCATTGACCAGTGGACCTCTCCACCCGGTTGTGTTAGGTCAGCCCATAGGAACACTTTGGAGCAACATCCGGGCCAGACCCACAACAAGATCCCCTCCGTGTAGACTCGACGTGTCCGTTTCCCCCCTCCAGGTGCCGGCGGTGGCGCCGTCCGTGAGGGGGTCTGTCGGTGTCAAAGCCGGCGGATCTCGGGTAGGGGGTCCTGAACTATGCGTCTAGGCCGGATGGTAACAGGAGGCAAGGGACACGAAGTTTTACCCAGGTTCGGGCCCTCTTGATGGAGGTAAAACCCTACGTCCTGCTTGATTAATATTGATGATATGGGTAGTACAAGAGTAGATCTACCACGAGATCGGAGAGGCTAAACCCTAGAAGCTAGCCTATGGTATGATTGTTGTTCTATCTATTGTCCTATGGACTAAAACCCTCCGGTTTATATAGACACCGGAGAGGGTTAGGGTTACACAAAGTCGGTTACAATGGTAGGAGATCTACAAATTAGTATCACCAAGCTTGCCTTCCACGCCAAGGAAAGTCCCTTCCGGACATGGGACGAAGTCTTCAATATTGTATCTTCATAGTCCAGGAGTCCGGCTGAAGGTATATTCCGGCCATCCGGACACCCCGTAATCCAGGACTCCCTCAGTAGCCCCTGAACCAGGCTTCAATGACGACGAGTCCGGCGCGTAGATTGTCTTCGGCATTGCAAGGCGGGTTCCTCCTCCAAGTACTTCATAGAAGATTTTGAACACAAAGATAGTGTACGGCTCTGCAAAATAAGTTTCCACATATTGCCACAGAGAGAATAATATTTACACAAATCTAATCTGCTAACGTATTCTGTAGTGTGATGCACCACGGCCAAGCCTTTATTCAAATCGTTTTATTGTCCCACCTCAGCGTGTCATGCGAGGCGGTTTCCTTGGCACGTCTTGTTAAAGCAGAGATCGTGTCCCCTTATTCCGGGATTCTCATCAATACGGGCGTGGGTAACCCAACCGCTCTAGGACTCCTAGACTATAGGCAAGTCCAAACGGCCACGGAGAGGACGCTTGATATTCACCCTCTTTATAAAGGGACAAGGCTTTTATTTTTTCCCTCCCGTGCTCAATCGAATCCTTCCCCTACCTCAAGCTCAAACACCCAAAGTTCAGGTCAGGTGCTCCGTACCTTCAATCATGTCCGGATCTAGCCTTCAAGGTCGATGGGTGCCTTCCTCTGTCATGGAAGAAGACATCAAAAAGTTGAGGGAGGCCAGATATCTGACCGCCAAGGTTTTGCATCGGCTGCCTGCCCGAGGGCAGGCCGTCCCCTCCCCCGAACCCAACGAGAACGTCGTGTTCATCTCCCACTTCCTCCGAGGTTTAGGCCTTGCTCTGGATCCTTTCGTCAGGGGTTTGATGTTTTATTACAGGCTAGATTTCCATGATCTAGCTCCGGACTCCTTTCTTCATATTACGACGTTTATTATCGTGTGTGAGGCCTTCCTCCGGGTTACCCCTCACTTTGGCCTGTGGCTCAAGACCTTTGAAGTAAATCCGAAGATGATCGAGGGGCAACATGCAGCGTGTGGAGGTGCCTCAATATGCAAGATGATGGGAGCTCCATGGCCCAAAGGTTCCATTCTAGAGGTGTCTGAATTGTGGCAACAGGAGTGGTTCTACATCACGGCTCCTAGAAGTGCCAAGTGGGCGGCCGCCCCTGTTTTCCGCTCGGGCCCTCCAGCACAACTGATGTCATGGATCAGCAGAGGTCTGAGCTGGGGTCCAGCCAAGGACGTGCCTATACTGCAAAGCCGCATTCGAGATCTCTTCAATGGAGATTTTAGTTTGGTTGCGGTAATACAAGTTATGCTGGTTCGTCAAGTCCAGCCTTGCAAACGCCGGCCCCTTCGCTTGTGGGAGTTCAATCCCGAGGGACCGCGTGTCATTCAAAATTTCCTCGGCCTGACGCACGAGGATATGTACAAGTCATTCTTCGGACCTCAGGTAGAGTGTCCGGAAATCACCGAGGACGTGGGCCTGAGCAGTAACCGCGCCGCCGAACAGGTAAGGAATCTTCCGGCCGAACATACTATCTCTCATTTGTTACGAAGTTATTTCAGAGAGTTCGCTTTTTGCCCAGGACTGGCTAACAAAGGCGAAGTTGATTCGGTGTTCGGCCCCCCTCCCTCAGGGTTTGGACAATCTGGTATTGGAAAAGATGCTCCAGGTTGCACCTTGCCCGGAGCCCTTGAAGGAAGATACTGGGGAGGATAATACGGGCGGACACGGGCCCCCAACGCTGCCCATTCTAACCGAGGGAGCGAGCGTCCCCATGAAGGAAGACGACCGGAGGAGGAAAAGGATTGCGCCCAGGGATTCGGAAGCCGGAGCTTCCAAACGGGAGAAGAAGTCTCCCACTGAGGGTCCTACCTTGGGGGGTGCTTTTGCCGCACAAAGTCTGCGGGGGATCAATTCTCCAGCGAGTCGTAAGTGACCCGAAATACTTTAATAGTACATGTATGCCATCTTTTTCTTCTGAGAAAATAACCACCGCATATATCTTTGCAGTTCGGGCCTTAGCCCCTCTCAAATGAGCTCGTCTTCGGGGGATCTTCTTCCAGAGATGATGGAGAGCGAAACGCCTCCTCCGGACTCCTCCGCTCCGGAAGCGGGCGACCCCGAAGTGTCGTCGTGGAGGGCCTCTCCGAGTCCGGTGAGGCCAGAAGATAATCCCATTGACCCCCGAAGCTCCTAGTGTCTGGCTCCCGAAGAGAGCAGACAAAAGAGTCCGACACCGTCTGGTGTGTGATCGGATGTTTTGAGGGAGTTGGTGGGGCGAGCGGCCATCTTAGATGAACACCGTGTGCTGATGAATACGGTGATGGAGAGAATCTCGTCCGCTGAAAGCGGATTGCATGAAGCTTTTATGAGTCTACTGACAGGCTTTGAGGTACGTAAAATAATGTATGATAGTCCTGCACATGCTAGGTGTGCCCTGTGTAGATAGTAGCCCCTGAGACTCTGGTTGTCGTCGGAAACGACGACGAACAGAGGATCATATTACCAGGTGATAACCATACTGCCTCTATGTGCAGGTAATGGAAGCTCCGGTGGCTAGCCGGACTAGCGAGTTTGCCCATTTAAAACGGCAGTTGGATGCGGCGGACGCCGACATCGAGCTTGTTAACAAAAGGCTTGACGAGGCACAGGGTAAGTGTCATTATCTGGTAAACGCCACATAGTAAGAGCAGCATGATGCCAGCATCTTTGATATGTTGTGACTGCAGATGGAGCTGCCACTGTTGAAGCCTTGCGGGCAGAACTTGCCCGAGCCAAGGAACAAGCGAGGTTTAGTAATGCGGCTGCTTTGAAGGCGGACGAAGAATTGAAGGCCGAGAAGGCCGCGCATGGCGAGAGCCGAGATAATATGGCCAAGATGGCCATAGAATTAAAAGCCGCCGCCGACCGTTGACGGGTTCTTGAAAAGGAAAACCTAGCGAAGGCATCGGACCTTGAGAAGGCTGCTGCGACGAGAAAAGACATCAGCTCTGCTATGAGGGCGAAGAAGGAGGAGCTGTGGGAAGCCGGGGATATTGTAGATGGGAGATCCTTTATGTTGCAGAGGAAGTTCGAAGATCCACGGTATGCCTCTCTGGATCAGCTGTGGAGTTCGGAGGATGTGTATATGGATTTGGCGGCGAGCGCTGCCGATGCGGCCAAGTACTTCCAGGGTCAGACGGACCGTGAAGTGGACCAACTGTTTTGGACACAATTCCATTCTCCCGAGCGTCCTCTTTCATTGACTGACCAATTAGCCGAATGGGCCGAACTGAATAGGTTGTCCGGACTCGCCATGAGGTCTGTTGTGGATCAGCTATGGTCGGAAAGGCCAAAACCGAACAACTATTTCAGCTTGGTGCAGCAGTTCCTTGACGCGGTGCCGAGCATTAATGTGATGAAGAGGTCGGCGTGCATAGAGGGCTCACGGATGGCCTTTGCCCATGTTAAAGCATACTGGGCGGAGATGGATGCTACCATTGTTGCAGCGCGGGATTCGGCCATAGGCCGAATGGCTGCTGAGCACTACTTTGAAAAAGTTCTTGAGGGCGCTTGTTTGATAGAGACCCAGTGCTCAAAAACTATTATGTTTGAGTGACATGTAATCTCATTGTAAGCGAAATGCTATTATAAATTTTTATAAGGCTATTTTTATACTTTTGCCTGAAAATAATATGATGCCTCCTGGGCGGCCGTTTATGTATACATGTGTATAACCTGAAAGATTGCAGCCTTCGGCTTCAACCCCCACGCATATAATGCGGAGGTGCTCGCAAGAAACACGCGTTCACACTTAACCCAACGTCTTGGTCCTATTAAGGAGGTGATAGCGGAGCGAGCGAGGCAACCGGACTATAATGCTTTAGCACTTTCACTTAGCCATAGGAGTTTGACAGTGGGGCTACTAGATAGCCCCTGGTGGCTCCGCACTCTCCCGATCCTGGGGTGCGTACATGCCTGGCCGGAAAATGGCCCTTCGTTAAGGCGGAGGAATTCTAACATTCCAACAGGTCATCGAGTGGTTGACCGGTCTCACGCTATATCATGACAGTCAGTTTTTGGCTTTCTCTACTGAGGTGCTCGTCCGGATGAACCAGGGCACAATCGCAGTAGTTCTCCTGGTGCTACCTTAGCCGGTAAAGCGGAACGTAAGGTACCAAAACACAGGAGCCGGGAAAACCCAACATTTGACCAAAGACAATGATTCGGAGCTGATGCATATAGGGCCAAACTCGCGATGCCGAACACTCCCTAAGGTATTCGGTCTTTGTGGTATAAACCGGGCCTAAATAATGGCCTTTGTAAGAAGCCCCTTGTGTCCAGGTACGTGCATTGTTCTGGCGTGGCCACATGCCAAGACATCATCATCCTTCTCAACGGTGGATATGTATCAACAAGAGACAGTAAAAAAGTTTTACGCAGGGTCTTAATCTAAAAAGAATCCTTGGAGCGGGTCCCTGCTCCACGTCTGCGCCTGTTTCTCCGTTGTGCCGTATCCTGGACGGGTGTAGCACGATGATCATCTGTAAAAGAGAGGAATTTAGGTGAAAAAGTTATCATGCAAAAACGATAGTTTTTAAAGAAACCGTGTATAATTCAAGATGAGAAAAAAATTGCCACTTGTCTGCGCGCGTTGAGCCCCTTGTATTGACAAATAGGGGTGTGACCATTTGTTCGGTATAAATAGCGGCATCGGACTTGATTAGTTGTGTATGAGATCTTGACGACCTATTGGATGCTTTTGCTGGTCCGGGCGCCTTTAGTGTGCGGCTGCCAAGGCAGCCGCACTCTCTTCGGCGCGTAGAGATCGCTTGATATTTCCGTTCACTGAAATGATGCCACGTGGACCGGGCATCTTGAGTGTGAGGGAGGCATAGTGTGGTATTGCATTAAAGCGAGCAAAAGCTTCGCGTCCGAGCAGTGCTTGATAGCCACTTTGGAACAGAGCGATGTGGAAGGTTAAATGCTCGCGACGGAAGTTATCGGGGGAGCCGAATATAACTTGTAGTAGGAGGGAGCCCGTACAACGAGCCCCTGGGCCTGGCGTTACTCCTTTAAAGGTAGTATTGCTATGGCGAATGTTTGTTGGGTCTTACCCCATCCCGCGGATTGTAGCCTGATATATTAGGTTTAGATTGCTGCCACCGTCCATCAAGACTCGTGTGAAGTGATATCTGCCAATTACTGGGTCTAATACCAGGGCAGCCCATCCTGCGTGTCGGATACTTGCTGAGTAATCGCGATGGTCGAAAGTGATCGGTTGAGACGACCAGTGGCAGGACTTCGCGGTGACAGGCACCTGGGTATATTTTCCTGGGAGTGCTGCGTTGCTTTTTCCCTTGATCACGTGTAACACGTTTACTGTTTTGACTTATGGTGGAAATTTCTTTTGTTCCCCAGTGTCTTGCTTGGGAGGCTCGTCCTCGTCTTCACTTGGTGTATCCTCCCCCTTGTGTACGGCGTTGAGCTTGTCGGACTGCTTGAAGACCCAACATTCTCTGTGGGTATGATTAGCAGGTTTACCAGGGGTACTATGGATCTGACATACTTGGTCCAGAATTTTGTTGAGGCTGGACAGTTCATCCCTGGTGCCTTTAGAGGGCGGCTTTTGCTGACGTGGCCGAGAGCTTTTGAATCCGGCGTTTACTGCAGTGCCCTTCGTGTTGTCTTCTTTATTCCGGCGTTTGTTATTGCTGTTGTGTCGTGATTTCCCGTTTCCATCTCTAACTTCAGATGTACTGGGGTCGTTGGTGCTGCATCTGGCTAGCCAGCTGTCCTCACCCGCGCAAAAGCGAGTCATGAGGCTTGTTAATGCGGCCGTCGTTCTTGGCTTATTTTGGCAGAGGTGTCTAGCGAGCCATTCGTCACGGACGCTATGCATAAAAGCTGCCAAGGCTTCGGCGTCCGGACAGTCGACAATCTGGTTCTTTTTAGTAAGAAACCTGTTCCAAAGCTTTCGGGCTGACTCTCCGGGCTGTTGAGTTATATGACTCAAATCGTCCGCATCCGGAGGTCGGACATAAGTCCCTTGAAAATTTGCCCGAAAGGCGTCTTCGAGCTCTTCCCAACTTCCAATGGAGCTTTCAGGGAGGCCTTTAAGCCAGTGACGAGCTGGCCCTTTGAGCTTGAGGGGTAAGTACTTGATGGCGTGGAGATCATCTCCTCGAGCCATATGGATATGAAGGATGTAGTCCTCAATCCAGACCCAAGGGTCTGTTGTTCCGTCATATATCTCTATGTTTACGGGTTTGAATCCCTCTGGAAATTCATGGTCCAGCACCTCATCGGTGAAACATAAGGGGTGTGCGGCACCCCTGTAGCTGGGTGTACCGCATTGTTCGGATGTTTGTTGTGTTGCCTTGTATGCTAGGGTGCGCTTGCGTGGTCCATAGATGGATCTTGTTGCGCCGTCCTTTGGGTGCGAGCCCTCGCATGGGTCGCGTGTTGTATTGTGAGTGGCGTTGTATGCCGCTCTGTGTTGGTAGAGGGGTCGTTTATCTGGCCAGGTGGCTGCTTCGATATTTGGTTGTGGGGGGTCTGAGGCCTCCTCATTGAATTTAGGTAGCAGCTTCCGCTTTGGGTAGCTCTTGGAGGGGCGATTGTCGCCGTACCTCGCTGCTGTGTTGAGTATTTTACCCCATCTGATTTGGAGTGTGTCTTGCGCAGTCTTGATCCTTTGCTTCTACTTTTTAAGACTCCTCGCGGTGGCAACAAGCCTTTTACGGGCATTCTGCTGCTCCGGGTGCCTGTCTGGCGTTATGTCGTTCGGACCATTATCCTTGATAGAATTTGTTTGTTCGGTTTGATTATCCGGATTGCCGCTGTCCGGCAGCGGTTCGCCCTGCTCCAGCGCTAGGTCTGTGTGATTGTTATTTCTGTCGAGGCGGGATTTGGGGCGGCGCTTGCGTCGCCGCTTTGACTGCTTCTCGAGGGAACAAGCCTTCGGTGCGTCCTTCCGCTCCTCGTCGTCATCTTTTGGTGCGTCCACCATGTATACGTCATATGACGAGGTGGCTTTCCAAGGCCCAATAGGCGCTGGTTCTTCACCGTCTCCTTCATTAGCGTCCATACCATCGATGTCTTTAGAGTCAAAGTCGAGCATGTCGGTTAAATCGTCGACAATGGCTACAAAGTGGGTGGTGGGTGGGCTTTGAATTTCTTCATTGTACGTATCCCAACCTTGCCGACCGTGGTCCGGCCAGGGCTCTCCTGATAAAGAGAGAGACTTTAGTGTCTTCAGAATATCGCCGAAAGCCGAGTGCTAAAAGATGTCCGCGGCAGTAAACTCCATGATCGGCGCCCAATCGGATTCGATTGGCAGGGGCGCGGAGGGTTCGGAGTCCGGAGAGGAGTCCGGCTCCTTGGATTCACGAGTCTCGCGGAGTGCGGGGCTGGTGTTCGGCTTGATCGCCGTTGGGATTGCAGCCCCTGAGGCGGCGTCCAACCACCCATCCTCGATCGGCGCAGTTGGCTCCGAATTAATGGTCAAAGCCGATGCGGGTGTGGCCTCCAGGGCACTGTTTGGCGGCAGAGCTAGATCATGCTCGTCATGACAGTGCAGCACGCTCGGCAGTGGCTCGAATCCGTCGAAGATCAGGTCCCCACGGATTTCAGCCGTGTAGTTTAAACTTCCAAATCTGACCTGACGGCTAGGGGCATAGCTTTCGATCTGCTCCAGATGGCCAAGTGAATTGGCCCGCAGTGCGAAGCCGCCGAAGACGAAGATCTGTCCGGGGAGGAAGGTCTCTCCCTGAACTCCATCGCTATTGATGATCGTAGGAGCTATCAAGCCTAACGGCGACGACACAGAGGAACTCTCAATGAAAGCACCAATGTCGGTGTCAAAACCGGCGGATCTTGGGTAGGGGGTCCCGAACTGTGCGTCTAGGACGGGTGGTAACAGGAGGCAAGGGACACGAAGTTTTACCCAGGTTTGGGTCCTCATGATGGAGGTAAAACCCTCCGTCCTGCTTGATTAATATTGATGATATGGGTAGTACAAGAGTAGATCTACCACGACATCGGAGAGGCTAAACCCTAGAAGCTAGCCTATGGTATGATTGTTGTTCTATCTGTTGTCCTACGGACTAAAACCCTCCGATTTATATAGACACCGGAGAGGGTTATGGTTACACAAAGTCGGTTACAATGGTAGGAGATCTACATATCTGTATCGCCAAGCTTGCCTTCCACGCCAAGGAAAGTCCCTTCCGGACATGGGAGAAAGTCTTCAATCTTGTATCTTCATAGTCCAGGAGTCCGGCTGAAGGTATAGTACGGCCATCCGGACACCCCCTAATCTAGGACTCCCTCAGGGTTCAAACCCCGGAGACGCGTGCCGCCTCTTCGAACATGCCACCATGAAGGAAATATGCCCTGGAGGCAATAATAAAGTTATTATTTTATTTCCTAATATCATGATAAATGTTTATTATTCATTCTAGAATTGTATTAACCGGAAACATAATACTTGTGTGAATACATAGACAAACTAAATGTCACTAGTATGCCTCTACTTGACTAGCTCGTTAATCGAAGATGGTTATGTTTCCTAACCATAGACATGTGTTGTCATTTGATTAACGGGATCACATCATTAGGAGAATGATGTGATTGACATGACCCATTCCATTAGCTTAGCACCTGATCGTTTAGTATGTTGCTATTGCTTTCTTCATGACTTATACATGTTCCTATGACTATGAGATTATGCAACTCCCGTTTGCCGTAGGAACACTTTGTGTGCTACCAAACGTCACAACGTAACTGGGTGATTATAAAGGACCTCTACAGGTGTCTCCAAAGGTACATGTTGGGTTGGCGTATTTCGAGATTAGGATTTGTCACTCCGAATGTCGGAGAGGTATCTCTGGGCCCTCTCGGTAATGCACGTCACATAAGCCTTGCAAGCATTGCAACTAATGAGTTAGTTGCGAGATGATGTATTATGAAACGAGTAAAGAGACTTGCCGGTAACGAGATTGAACTAGGTATTGAGATACCGACGATCGAATCTCGGGCAAGTAACATACCGATGACAAAGGGAACAACGTATGTTGTTATGCTGTCTGACCGATAAAGATCTTCGTAGAATATGTAGGAGCCAATATGAGCATCCAGGTTCCGCTATTGGTTATTGACTGGAGATGTGTCTCGGTCATGTCTACATTGTTCTCGAACCCGTAGGGTCCGCATGCTTAACGTTACGATGACAGTTTCATTATGAGTTTATATATTTTGATGTACCGAAGATTGTTCGGAGTCCCGGATGTGATCATGGACATGACGAGGAGTCTCGAAATTGTCGATACATAAAGATTGATATATTGGACGGCTATATTCGGATACCGGAAGTGTTCCAGAGAAGTTTTGGATAAAACCGGAGTACCGGGGGGTTACCGGAACCCCCCCCGGGGGGGTTAATGGGCCTCATGGGCCCAAAGTGGAGAAGAGGAGGGTCGGCTAGGGCAGGCCTGAAGGAAATATGCCATAGAGGCAATAATAAAGTTATTATTTATTTCCTTATATCATGATAAATGTTTATTATTCATGCTAGAATTGTATTAACCGGAAACATAATACATGTGTGAATACATAGACAAACAGAGTGTCACTAGTATGCCTCTACTTGACTAGCTCGTTAATCAAAGATGGTTATGTTTCCTAACCATGGACAAAGAGTTGTTATTTGATTAACGGGATCACATCATTAGTTGAATGATCTGATTGACATGACCCATTCCATTAGTTTAGCACCCGATCGTTTAGTATGTTGCTATTGCTTTCTTCATGACTTATACATGTTCCTATGACTATGAGATTATGCAACTCCCGTTTGACGGAGGAACACTTTGTGTGATACCAAACGTCACAACGTAACTGGGTGATTATAAAGGAGCTCTACAGGTGTCTCCAAAGGTACATGTTGGGTTGGCGTATTTCGAGATTAGGATTTGTCACTCCGAATGTCAGAGAGGTATCTCTGGGCCCTCTCGGTAATGCACATCACTTAAGCCTTGCAAGCATTGCAACTAATGAGTTAGTTGCGGGATGATGTATTACGGAACGAGTAAAGAGACTTGCCAGTAACGAGATTGAACTAGATATTGGATACCGACGATCGAATCTCGGGCAAGTAACATACCGATGACAAAGGGAACAACGTATGTTGTTATGCGGTCTGACCGATAAAGATCTTCGTAGAATATGTAGGAGCCAATATGGGCATCCAGGTCCCGCTATTGGTTATTGACTGGAGACGTGTCTCGGTCATGTCTACATTGTTCTCGAACCGTAGGGTCCGCACGCTTAAGGTTTCGATGACAGTTATATTATGAGTTTATGAGTTTTGATGTACCGAAGGAGTTCGGAGTCCTGGATGAGATCGAGGACATGACGAGGAGAATCTAAATGGTCGAGACGTAAAGATCGATATATTGGACGACTATATTCGGACATCGGAAAGGTTCCGAGTGATTCGGGTATTTTTCGGAGTACCGGAGAGTTACGGGAATTCGCCGGGAGAAGTATTGGGCCTTATTGGGCCATACGGGAAAGAGAGAGGGGCTGCCTAGGGCAGGCCGCGCGCCCCCCAAGGCCTAGTCCGAATTGGACTAAGGGGAGGGGCTGCGCCCCTTCCTTGTTTCCTACTCCTACTACATGGAAGGACTCCTAGTTGGACTAGGAAAGGGGTAATCCTACTCCCGGTGGGAGCAGGACTCCCCTAGGGCGCGCCATAGAGAGGGCCGGCCCTCCCCTCCTCCACTCCTTTATATACAGGGGCAGGGGGCACCCCATAGACACACAAGTTGATCTTCGTGATCGTTCCTTAGCCGTGTGCGGTGCCCCCCTCCACGATATTACACCTCGATCATATTATAGCGGTGCTTAGGCGAAGCCCTGCGACGGTTAAACATCAAGATCGTCACCACGCCATCGTGCTGACGAAACTCCTCCCTGAAGCTTTGCTGGATCGGAGCCCGGGGTGCGTCATCGAGCTGTACGTGTGTCAAGAACTCGGAGGTGCCGGAGTAACGGTGCTTGGATCGGTTGGACGGGGAAGACGTACGACTACTTCCTCTACGTTGCGTCAACGCTTCCGCTTTGGTCTACGAGGGTACGTAGACAACACTCTCCCCTCTCGTTGCTATGCATCACCATGATCTTGCGTGTGCGTAGGAAATTTTTTGAAATTACTACGTTCCCCAACAGTGGTATCAAAGCCAGGTTTTATGGTTTGATGTTATATGCACGAGTAGAACACAAGTGAGTTGTGGGCGATATAAGTCATACTGCCTACCAGCATGTCATACTTTGGTTCGGCGGTATTGTTGGATGAAGCGGCCCGGACCGACATTACGCGTACGCTTACGCGAGACTGGTTCTACCGCCGTGCTTTGCACACAGGTGGCTGGCGGGTGTCAGTTTCTCCAACTTTAGTTGAACCGAGTGTGGCTACGCCCGGTCCTTAAGAAGGTTAAAACGGCATTAACTTGACAAACTATCGTTGTGGTTTTGATGCGTAGGTAAGATTGGTTCTTGCTTAAGCCCGTAGCAGCCACGTAAAACTTGCAACAAACAAAGTAGAGGACGTCTAACTTGTTTTTGCAGGGCATGTTGTGATGTGATATGGTCAAGACATGATGCTAAATTTTATTGTATGAGATGATCATGTTTTGTAACTGAGTTATCGGCAACTGGCAGGAGCCATATGGTTGTCGCTTTATTGTATGCAATGCAATCGTGCTGTAATGCTTTACTTTATCACTAAGCTGTAGTGATAGTCGTGGAAGCATAAGATTGGCGAGACGACAACGATGCTACGATGGAGATCAAGGTGTCGCGCCGGTGACGATGGTGATCATGACGGTGCTTCGAAGATGGAGATCACAAGCACAAGATGATGATGGCCATATCATATCACTTATATTGATTGCATGTGATGTTTATCTTTTATGCATCTTATCTTGCTTTGATTAACGGTGGCATTATAAGATGATCCCTCACTAAATTATCATAGTAAAAGTGCTCTCCCCGAGTATGCACCATTGCGAAAGTTCTTCGTGTAGAGACACCACGTGATGATCGGGTGTGATAGGCTCTACGTTCAAATACAACGGGTGCAAAACAGTTGCACACGCAGAATACTCAGGTTAAACTTGACGAGCCTAGCATATAACAGATATGGCCTCGGAACATGGAGACCGAAAGGTCGAGCGTGAATCATATAGTAGATATGATCAACATAATGATGTTCACCATTGAAAACTAATCCATTTCACGTGATGATCGGTTATGGTTTAGTTGATTTGGATCACGTGATCACTTAGAGGATTAGAGGGATGTCTATCTAAGTGGGAGTTCTTAAGTAATATGATTAATTGAACTTAAATTTATCATGAACTTAGTCCTGGTAGTATTAGCATATCTATGTTGTAGATCAATAGCTCGCGTTGTTGCTTTCATATGTTTATTTTGATATGTTCCTAGAGAAAAATTGTGTTGAAAGATGTTAGTAGCAATGATGCGGATTGGATCCGTGATCTGAGGTTTATCCTCATTGCTGCACAGAAGAATTATGTCCTTGATGCACCGCTGGGTGACAGACCTATTGCAGGACAAGATGCAGACGTTATGAACGTTTGGCTAGCTCAATATGATGACTACTTGATAGTTTAGTGCACCATGCTTAACGGCTTAGAATCGGGACTTCAAAGACGTTTTGAACGTCATGGACCATATGAGATGTTTCAGGAGTTGAAGTTAATATTTCAAGCAAATACCCGAGTTGAGAGATATGAAGTCTCCAACAAGTTCTATAGCTAAAAGATGGAGGAGAATCGCTCAACTAGTGAGCATGTGCTCACATTGTCTGGGTACTACAATCGCTTGAATCAAGTGGGAGTTAATCTTCCAGATAAGATAGTGATTGACAGAATTCTCTAGTCACCATCACCAAGTTAGTAGAACTTTGTGATGAACTATAGTATGAAAGGGATGACAAAAACGAATCCCGAGCTTTTCATGATGATGAAATCGATGAAGGTAGAAATCAAGAAAGAGCATCAAATGTTGACGGTTGACAAGATCACTAGTTTCAAGAAAAGGGCAAAGGGAAAAAGGGGAACTTCAAGAAAAACAGCAAGCAAGTTGCTGCTCATGTGAAGAAGCCCAAGTCTGGTCCTAAGCCTGAGACTAAAGTGCTTCTACTGCAAAGGGACTGGTCACTAGAAGCGGAACTACCCCAAGTGATTGGCGGATAAGAAGGATGGCAAAGTGAACATAAGTATATTTGATATACATGTTATTGATGTGTACTTTACTAGTGTTTATAGCAACCCCTCAGTAGTTGATGCTAGTTCAGTTGCTAAGAGTACTAACTCGAAACAGGAGTTGCAGAATAAACAGAGACTAGTTAAGGGTGAAGTGACGATGTGTGTTGGAAGTAGTTCCAAGATTGATATGATCATCATCGCACACTCCCCTATACTTTCGGGATTAGTGTTGAACCTAAATAAGTGTTATTTGGTTTTTGCGTTGAGCATGAATATGATTTGATCATGTTTATTGCAATATGGTTATTCATTAAAGTCAAAGAATAATTGTTGTTCTGTTTACATGAATAAAACCTTCGATGGTCATACACCCAATGAAACAAGTTCGTTGGATCTCGATCGTAGTGATACACATATTCATAATATTGAAACCAAAAGATGCAAAGTTAATAATGATAGTGCAACTTATTTGTGGCACTGCCGTTTAAGTCATATTGGTGTAAAGCGCATGAAGAAACTCCTTGCTGATGGGCTTTTGGAATCACTTGATTATGAATCACTTGATGCTTGCGAACCATGCCTTATGAGAAAGATGACTAAAACACCGTTCTCCGGAACAATGAAGCAACCAACAGATTTGTTGGAAATCATACATACTGATGTATGTGGTCCGATGAATATTAAGGCTTGCAGCAGGTATCATTATTTTCTGACCTTCACAGATGATTTGAGCAGATATGGGGATATCTACTTGATGAAACATAAGTCTGAAACATTTGAACAGTTCAAAGAATTTTAGAGTGAAGTGGAAAATCATCGTGACAAGAAAATAAAAGTTTTTACGATATGATCACAAAGGTAAAATATTTGAGTTACGAGTTTGGCCTTCAATTAAAACAATGTGAAATAGTTTCACTACTCACGCCACCTAGAACACCATAGTGTAATGGTGTGTCCAAACGTCATAACCGTACTTTATTAGATATAGTGCGATCTATGATGTCTCTTACCGATCTACCACTATCGTTTTGGGGTTATGCATTAGAGACAACTGCATTCACGTTAAATAGGGCACCATCTAAATCCGTTGAGACGACACCATGTGAACTATGGTTTGGCAAGAAACCTAAGCTGTCATTTCTTAAAGTTTGGAGTTGCGATGCTTGTGTGAAAAAGTTTCATCTCGATAAGCTCAAACTCAAATCGGAGAAATATGTCTTCATAGGATACCCAAAGGAGACAGTTGGGTACACCTTCTATCACAGATCCGAAGGCAAGACATTCGTTGCTAAGAATGGATCCTTTCTAGAGAATGAGTTTCTCTCGAAAGAAGTGAGTGGGAGGAAAGTAGAAAACTTGATAAGGTAATTGTACCTTCTCCCTTATTGGAAAATAGTTCATCACAGAAATCTGTTCCTGTGACTACTACACCAATTAGTGAGGAAGCTAATGATGATGATCATGTAACTTCAGATCAAGTTACTACCGAATCTCGTAGGTAAACCAGAGTGAGATCCGCACCAGAGTGGTACGGTAATCCTGTTCTGGAAGTCATGTTACTAGACCATGACAAACTTGCGAACTGTGAGGAAGCGATGATGAGCCCAGATTCCGCTAAATGGCTTGAGGCCATGAAATTCGAGATAGGATCCATGTATGAGAACAAAGTGTGGACTTTGGTGGACTTGCCCGAGGATCGGCAAGCCATTGATAATAAATGGATCTTCACGAGGAAGACGGACACGGATAGTAGTGTTACTATCTACAAAGCTAGAATTGTCGCACAAGGTTTTCGACAAGTTCAAGGTGTTGACTATGACGAGAGTTTCTCACTTGTATCTATGCTTAAGTCTGTCCGAATCATGTTAGCAATTGCCGCATTTTATGAAATCTGGCAAATCGATAAACAAAACTGCACTTAATGGATTTATTAAAGAAGAGTTGTATGTGATGCAACAAGATGGTTTTGTCAATCCTAAAGGTGCTAACAAAATATGCAAGCTCCAGTGATCCATTTATGGACGGGTGCAAGCATCTCGGAGTTGGAATATACGCTTTGATAAGTTGATCAAAGCATATAGTTTTATACAGACTTGCGGTGAAGCCTATATTTACAAGAAAGTGAGTGGGAGCACTACAACATTTCTGATAAGTATATGGGAATGACATATTGTTGATCGGAAATAATGTAGAATTATTCTATAAAGCATAAAGGAGTGTTTGAAAGGAGTTTTTCAAAGAAAGACTTCGGTGAAGCTGCTTACATATTGAGCTTCAAGATCTATAGAGATAGATCAAGATGCTTGATAAGTTTTTTCAATGAGTACATACCTTGACAAGATTTTGAAGTAGTTCAAAATGGAACAGTCAAAGAAAAAGTTTCTTGCCTGTGTTACAAGGTGTGAAGTTGAGTAAGACTCAAAGCCCGACCACGGCAGAAGATAGAAAGAGAATGAAAGTCATTCCCTATGCCTCAGTCATAGGTTCTATAAAGTATGCCATGCTGTGTACCAGATCTATTGTATACCATACACTGTGTTAAGGGAGTACAATAGTGATCTAGGAGTAGATCAATGGACAACAGTCAAAATTATCCTTACTGGAATAAGGATATGTTTCTCGATTACGGAGGTGACAAAAGGTTCGTCGTAAAGGGTTACATCGATGCAAGTTTTGACACTGATCCAGATGACTCTAAGTCTCAATCTGGATACATATTGAAAGTGGGAGCAATTAGCTAGGGTAGCTCCATGCAGAGCATTGTTGACATAGAAATTTGCAAAATACATGCAGATCTGAATGTGGCAGACCCGTTGACTAAACTTCTCTCACAAGCAAAACATGATCACTTTTTGGGTCTTAATCACATAGCGATGTGAACTAGATTATTGAATCTAGTAACCCTTTGGGTGTTAGTCACATGGAAATGTGAACCAATCACATAAAGATGTGAACTATTGATGTTAAATCACATGGCGATGTGATCTAGATTATTGACTCTACTGCAAGTGGGAGACTGAAGGAAATATGCCCTAGAGGCAATAATAAAGTTATTATTTATTTCCTTATATTATGATAAATGTTTATTATTCATGCTAGAATTGTATTAACCGGAAACATAATACATGTGTGAATACATAGACAAACAGAGTGTCACTAGTATGCCTCTACTTGACTAGCTCGTTAATCAAAGATGGTTATGTTTCCTAACCATGGACAAAGAGTTATTATTTGATTAACGGGATCACATCATTAGTTGAATGATCTGATTGACATGACCCATTCCATTAGCTTAGCACCCAATCATTTAGTATGTTGCTATTGCTTTCTTCATGACTTATACATGTTCCTATGAGTATGAGATTATGCAACTCCCGTTTGCCGGAGGAACACTTTGTGTGCTACCAAACGTCACAACGTAACTGGGTGATTATAAAGGAGCTCTACAGGTGTCTCCAAAGGTACATGTTGGGTTGGCGTATTTCGAGATTAGGATTTGTCACTCCGAATGTCGGAGAGGTATCTCTGGGCCCTCTCGGTAATGCACATCACTTAAGCCTTGCAAGCATTGCAACTAATGAGTTAGTTGCGGGATGATGTATTACGGAACGAGTAAAGAGACTTGCCAGTAACGAGATTGAACTAGGTATTGGATACCGACGATCGAATCTCGGGCAAGTAACATATCGATGACAAAGGGAACAACGTATGTTGTTATGCGGTCTGACCGATAAAGATCTTCGTAGAATATGTAGGAGCCAATATGGGCATCCAGGTCCCGCTATTGGTTATTGACCGGAGACGTGTCTGGGTCATGTCTACATTGTTCTCGAACCGTAGGGTCCGCACGCTTAAGGTTTTGATGACAGTTATATTATGAGTTTATGAGTTTTGATGTACCGAAGGAGTTCGGAGTCCTGGATGAGATCGGGGACATGACGAGGAGTCTCGAAATGGTCGAGACGTAAAGATCGATATATTGGACGACTATATTCGGACATCGGAAAGGTTCCGAGTGATTCGGGTATTTTTCGGAGTACCGGAGAGTTACGGGAATTCGCCGGGAGAAGTATTGGGCCTTATTGGGCCATACGGGAAAGAGAGAGGGGCTGCCTAGGGCAGGCCGCACGCCCCCCAAGGCCTAGTCCGAATTGGACTAAGGGGAGGGGCTGCGCCCCTTCCTTGTTTCCTACTCCTACTACATGGAAGGACCCCTAGTTGGACTAGGAAAGGGGTAATCCTACTCCAGGTGGGAGTAGGATTCCCCTAGGGCGCGCCATAGAGAGGGCCGGCCCTCCCCTCCTCCACTCCTTTATATACAGGGGCAGGGGGCACCCCATAGACACACAAGTTGATCTTCGTGATCGTTCCTTAGCCGTGTGCGGTGCCCCCCTCCACGATATTACACCTCGATCATATTGTAGCGGTGCTCAGGCGAAGCCCTGCGACGGTTAAACATCAAGACCGTCACCACGCCGTCGTGCTGACGAAACTCCTCCCCGAAGCTTTGCTGGATCGGAGCCCGGGGTGCGTCATCGAGCTGTACGTGTGTCAAGAACTCGGAGGTGCCGGAGTAACGGTGCTTGGATCGGTTGGACCGGGAAGACGTATGACTACTTCCTCTACGTTGCGTCAACGCGTCCGCTTCGGTCTACGAGGGTACGTAGACAACACTCTCCACTCTCGTTGATATGCATCACCATGATCTTGCGTGTGCATAGGAATTTTTTTGAAATTACTACGTTCCCCAACAAGGCCGCGCCCCCCTCCCCCTCTAGTCCAAATTGGACAAGGAGGGGGGGCGGCGCCCCCCCCCTTTCCTTCCTCTCCTCTCTTCCTTCCTTCCCCCTCTCCTAGTTGGACAAGGAAAAGGAGGGAGTCCTACTCCCGGTAGGAGTAGGACTCCTCCCTGGCGCGCCTCCTCCTGGCTGGCCGCCCCTCCCCTTGCTCCTTTATATACGGGGGCAGGGGGGCACCTCTAGACACACAAGTTGATCTTCGTGATCGTTCTCTTAGCCGTGTGCGGTGCCCCCCTCCACCATAATCCTCGATAATATTGTAGCGGTGCATAGGCGAAGCCCTGCAACGGTAGAACATCAAGATTGTCACCACACCGTCGTGCTGACGAAACTCTTCCCCGACACTTTGGTGGATCGGAGTCCGGGGATCGTCATCGAGCTGAACGTGTGCTAGAACTCGGAGGTGCCGTAGTTTCGGTGCTTGATCGGTCGAGCCGTGAAGACGTACGACTACATCAACCGCGTTGTCATAACGCTTCCACTGTCGGTCTACGAGGGTACGTAGACAACACTCTCCCCTCTCGTTGCTATGCATCACCATGATCTTGCATGTGCGTAGGAATTTTTTTGAAATTACTACGTTCCCCAACAGTGGTATCAGAGCCTAGGTTTTATGTGTTGATGTTATTTGCACGAGTAGAACACAAGTGAGTTGTGGGCGATATAAGTCATACTGCTTACCAACATGTCATACTTTGGTTCGGCGGTATTGTTGGATGAAGCGGCCCGGACCGACATTACGCATATGCTTACGCGAGACTGGTTCTACCGACGTGCTTTGCACACAGGTGGCTAGCGGGTGTCAGTTTCTCCAACTTTAGTTGAACCGAGTGTGGCTACGCCCGGTCCTTGCGAAGGTTAAAATAGCACCAACTTGACAAACTATCGTTGTGGTTTTTGATGCGTAGGTAAGATTGGTTCTTGCTTAAGCCCGTAGCAGCCATGTAAAACTTGCAACAAACAAAGTAGAGGACGTCTAACTTGTTTTTGCAGGGCATGTTGTGATGTGATATGGTCAAGACGTGATGCTAAATTTTATTGTATGAGATGATCATGTTTTGTAACCGAGTTATCGGCAACTGGCTGGAGCCATATGGTTGTCGCTTTATTGTATGCAATGCAATTGCGCTGTAATGCTTTACTTTATCACTAAGCGATAGCGATAGTCGTAGAAGCATAAGATTGGCGAGAAGACAACGATGCTACGATGGAGATCAAGGTGTCGCGCCGGTGACGATGGTGATCATGACGGTGCTTCGAAGATGGAGATCACAAGCACAAGATGATGATGGCCATATCATATCACTTATATTGATTGCATGTGATGTTTATCTTTTATGCATCTTATCTTGCTTTGATTAACGGTGGCATTATAAGATGATCCCTCACTAAATTATCATAGTAAAAGTGTTCTCCCCGAGTATGCACCGTTGCGAAAGTTCTTCGTGCTGAGACACCACGTGATGATCGGGTGTGATAGGCTCTACGTTCAAATACAACGGGTGCAAAACAGTTGCACACGCAGAATACTCAGGTTTAACTTGACGAGCCTAGCATATAACAGATATGGCCTCGGAACACGGAGACCGAAAGGTCGAGCGTGAATCATATAGTACATATGATCAACATAGTGATGTTCACCAATGAAACTACTCCATCTCACATGATGATCGGACATGGTTTAGTTGATTTGGATCACGTGATCACTTAGAGGATTAGAGGGATGTCTATCTAAGTGGGAGTTCTTTAGTAATATGATTAATTTAACTTAAATTTATCATGAACTTAGTACCTGATAGTATCTTGCTTGTTTATGTTTAATTGTTGATAGATGGCCCGTGCTGTTGTTCCGTTGAATTTTAATGCGTTCCTTGAGAAAGCAAACTTGAAAGATGATGGTAGCAATTACACGGACTGGGTCCGTAACTTGAGGATTATCCTCATTGCTGCACAGAAGAGTTACGTCCTGGAAGCACCGCTGGGTGCCAGGCCTACTGCTGATGCAACTGATGACATTAAGAACGTCTGGCAAAGCAAAGCTGATGACTACTCGATAGTTCAACGTGCCATGCTTTACGGCTTAGAATCGGGTCTTCAATGACGTTTTGAACGTCATGGAGCATATGAGATGTTCCAAGAGTTGAAGTTAATATTTCAAGCAAATGCCCGGATTGAGAGATATGAAGTCTCCAATAAGTTCTATAGCTGCAAGATGGAGGAGAACAGTTCTGTCAGTGAACATATACTCAAAAGGTCTGGGTATAATAATCACTTGATTCAATTGGGAGTTAATCTTCCAGATGATTGCGTCATTGACAGAATTCTCCAATCACTTCCACCTAGCTACAAGAGCTTCGTGATGAACTATAATATGCAAGGGATGGATAAGACAATTCCCGAGCTCTTCGCAATGCTGAAAGTTGCGGAGGTTGAAATCAAGAAGGAGCATCAAGTGTTGATGGTCAACAAGACCACTAGTTTCAAGAAAAAGGGCAAAGGGAAGAAGAAGGGGAACTTCAAGAAGAACATCAAGCACGTTGCTGCTCAGGAGAAGAAACCCAAATCTGGACCTAAGCCTGAAACTGAGTGCTTCTACTGCAAGCAGACTGGTCACTGGAAGCGGAACTGCCCCAAGTATTTGGCGGATAAGAAGGATGGCAAGGTGAACAAAGGTATATGTGATATACATGTTATTGATGTGTACCTTACTAATGCTCGTAGTAGCACCTGGGTATTTGATACTGGTTCTGTTGCTAATATTTGCAACTCGAAACAGAGACTACGGATTAAGCGAAGATTGGCTAAGGACGAGGTGACTATGCGCGTAGGAAATGGTTCCAAAGTCGATGTGATCGCGGTCGGCACGCTACCTCTACATCTACCTTCGGGATTAGTATTAGACCTAAATAATTGTTATTTGGTGCCAGCGTTGAGCATGAACATTACATCTGGATCTTGTTTGATGCGAGACGGTTATTCATTTAAATCAGAGAATAATGGTTGTTCTATTTATATGAGTAATATCTTTTATGGTCATGCACCCTTGAAGAGTGGTCTATTCTTATTAAATCACGATAGTAGTGACACACATATTCATAATGTTGAAGCCAAAAGATGCAAAGTTGATAATGATAGTGCAACTTATTTGTGGCACTGCCGTTTGGGTCATATCGGTGTAAAGCGCATGAAGAAACTCCATACTGATGGACTTTTGGAACCACTTGATTATGAATCACTTGGTACTTGCGAACCGGGCCTTATGGGCAAGATGACCAAAACACCATTCTCCGGTACTATGGAGAGAGCAACAGATTTGTTGGAAATCATACATACAGATGTATGTGGTCTAATGAATGTTGAGGCTCGTGGAGAATATCGTTATTTTCTCACCTTCACAGATGACTTAAGCAGATATGGGTATATCTACTTAATGAAACATAAGTCTGAAACATTTGAAAAGTTCAAAGAATTTCAGAGTGAAGTTGAAAATCATCGTAACAAGAAAATAAAGTTTCTACGATCTGATCGTGGAGGAGAATATTTGAGTTACGAGTTTGGTGTACATTTGAAACAATGCAGAATAATTTTGCAACTCACGCCACCCGGAACACCACAGCGTAATGGTGTGTCCGAACGTCGTAATCATACTTTACTAGATATGGTGCAATCTATGATGTCTCTTACTGATTTACCGCTATCGTTTTGGGGTTATGCTTTAGAGACGGCCGCATTCACGTTAAATAGGGCACCATTGAAATCCGTTGAGATGACGCCTTATGAACTATGGTTTGGCAAGAAACCAAAGTTGTCGTTTCTTAAAGTTTGGGGCTGCGATGCTTATGTGAAAAAGCTTCAACCTGATAAGCTCGAACCCAAATCGGAGAAATGTGTCTTCATAGGATATCCAAAGGAAACTATTGGATACACCTTCTATCACAGATCCGAAGGCAAGACTTTTGTTGCTAAATTCAGAAACTTTCTAGAGAAGGAGTTTCTCTCGAAAGAACTGAGTGGGAGGAAAGTAGAACTTGATGAGGTAGCTGTACCTTCTCCCTTATTGGAAAGTAGTACATCACATAAACCGGTTCCTGTGACACCTACACCAATTAGTGAGGAAGCTAACGACGATGATCATGAAACTTCAGAACAAGTTTCTACTGAACCTCGTAGATCAACTAGAGTAAGATCCGCACCAGAGTGGTACGGTAATACTGTTCTGGAAGTCATGCTACTAGATCATGATGAACCTACGAACTATGAAGAAGCGATGGTGAGCCCAGATTCCGCAAAATGGCTTGAAGCCATGAAATCTGAGATGGGATCCATGTATGAGAACAAAGTGTGGACTTTGGTTGACTTGCCCAATGATCGGCAAGCAATTGAGAATAAATGGATCTTCAAGAAGAAGACTGATGCTGACGGTAATGTTACTGTGTACAAAGCTCGACTTGTCGCAAAAGGTTTTCGACAAGTTCAAGGGATTGACTACGATGAGACCTTCTCACCCGTAGCGATGCTTAAGTCTGTCCGAATCATGTTAGCAATTGCCGCATTTTATGATTATGAAATTTGGCAGATGGATGTCAAAACTGCATTCCTGAATGGATTTCTAGAAGAAGAGTTGTATATGATGCAGCCGGAAGGTTTTGTCAATCCAAAAGGAGCTAACAAAGTGTGCAAGCTCCAGCGATCCATTTATGGACTGGTGCAAGCCTCTCGGAGTTGGAATAAACGCTTTGATAGTGTAATCAAAGCATTTGGGTTTGTACAGACTTTTGGAGAAGCCTGCATTTACAAGAAAGTGAGTGGGAGCTCTGTAGCATTTTTGATATTATATGTGGATGACATATTACCAACTGGAAATGATATAGAATTTCTGGATAGCATAAAGGGATACTTGAATAAGAGTTTTTCAATGAAAGACCTCGGTGAAGTTGTTTACATATTGGGCATTAAGATCTATAGAGATAGATCAAGACGCTTAATTGGACTTTCACAAAGCACATACCTTGACAAAGTTTTGAAGAAGGTCAAAATGGATCAAGCAAAGAAAGGATTCTTGCCTGTGTTACAAGGTGTGAAATTGAGTAAGACTCAATGCCCGACCACTACAGAAGATAGAGAGAAAATGAAAGATGTTCCCTATGCTTCAGCCATAGGTTCTATCATGTATGCAATGCTGTGTACCAGACCTGATGTGTGTCTTGCTATAAGTCTAGCAGGGAGGTACCAAAGTAATCCAGGAGTGGATCACTGGACAGCGGTCAAGAACATCCTGAAATACCTGAAAAGGACTAAGGATATGTTTCTCGTATATGGAGGTGACAAAGAGCTCATCGTAAATGGTTACGTTGATGCAAGCTTTGACACTAATCCGGACGATTCTAAATCGCAAACCGGATACATGTTTACATTAAACAGTGGAGCTGTCAGTTGGTGCAGTTCTAAACAAAGCATTGTGGCGGGATCTACATGTGAAGCGGAGTACATAGCTGCTTCGGAAGCAGCAAACGTAGGAGTCTGGATGAAGGAGTTCATATCCGATCTAGGTGTCATACCTAGTGCATCGGGTCCAATGAAAATCTTTTGTGACAATACTGGTGCAATTGCCTTGGCAAAGGAATCCAGATTTCACAAGAGAACCAAGCACATCAAGAGACACTTCAATTCCATCCGGGATCTAGTCCGGGTGGGAGACATAGAGATTTGCAAGATACATACGGATCTAAATGTAGCAGACCCGTTGACTAAGCCTCTTCCACGAGCAAAACATGATCAGCACCAAAGCTCAATGGGTGTTAGAATCATTACTGTGTAATCTAGATTATTGACTCTAGTGCAAGTGAGAGACTGAAGGAAATATGCCCTAGAGGCAATAATAAAGTTATTATTTTATTTCCTTATATCATGATAAATGTTTATTATTCATGCTAGAATTGTATTAACGGGAAACATAATACTTGAGTGAATACATAAACAAACTAAACATCACTAGTATGCCTCTACTTGACTAGCTCGTTAATCGAAGATGGTTATGTTTCCTAACCATAGACATGTGTTGTCATTTGATTAACGGGATCACATCATTAGGATAATGATGTGATTGACATGACCCATTCCATTATCTTAGCACCCGATCATTTAGTATGTTGCTATTGCTTTCTTCATGACTTATACATGTTCCTATGACTATGAGATTATGCAACTCCCGTTTGCCGGAGGAACACTTTGTGTGCTACCAAACATCACAACATAACTGGGTGATTATAAAGGAGCTCTACAGGTGTCTCCAAAGGTACATGTTAGGTTAGCGTATTTCGAGATTAGGATTTGTCACTCCGATTGCCGGAGAGGTATCTCTGGGCCCTCTCGGTAATGCACATCACATAAGCCTTGCAAGGATTGCAACTAATGAGTTAGTTGCAGGATGATGCATTACGAAACGAGTAAAGAGACTTGCCGGTAACGAGATTGAACTAGGTATTGAGATACCGACGATCGAATCTCGGGCAAGTAACATACCGATGACAAAGGGAACAACGTATGTTGTTATGCGGTCTGACCGATAAAGATCTTCGTAGAATATGTAGGAGCCAATATGATCATCTAGGTTCCGCTATTGGTTATTGACTGGAGACGTGTCTCGGTCATGTCTACATTATTCTCGAACCCGTAGGGTCCGCACGCTTAACGTTACGATGACAGTTTCATTATGAGTTTATATATTTTGATGTACCGAAGATTGTTCGGAGTCCCGGATGTGATCACGGACATGACGAGGAGTCTCGAAATGGTCAAGACATAAAGATTCATATATTGGACGGCTATATTCGGACACCGGAAGTGTTCCGGAGAAGTTTCGGATAAAATCGGAGTACCGGGGGGTTACCGAAACCCCCCGGGGGTTAATGGGCCTCATGGGCCCGAAGTGAAGAAGAGGAGGGGCGGCCAGGGCAGGCCGCGCGCCCCCTCCCCCTCTAGTCCGAATTGGACAAGGAGGGGGAGGCACCCCCCCTTTCCTTCCTCTCCTCTCTCCCTTCCTTCCCCCTCTCCTAGTTGGACAAGGAAAAGGAGGGAGTCCTACTCCTACCGGGAGGAGTAGGACTCCTCCCTGGCGCGCCTCCTCCTGGCCGGCCACCCCTTCCCCTTGCTCCTTTATATACGGGGGCAGGGGGGCACCTCTAGACACACAAGTTGATCTTCCTGATCGTTCTCTTAGCCGTGTGCGGTGCCCCCCTCCACCATAATCCTCGATGATATTGTAGTGGTGCTTAGGCGAAGCCCTGCAATGGTAGAACATCAAGATCGTCACCACACCGTCGTGCTGACGGAACTCTTCCCCGACACTTTGCTGGATCAGAGTCCGGGGATCGTCATCGAGCTGAACGTGTGCTAGAACTTGGAGGTGCCGTAGTTTCGGTGCTTGATCGGTCGAGCCGTGAAGACGTACGACTACATAAACCGAGTTGTCATAACGCTTCCGCTGTCGGTCTACAAGGGTACGTAGACAACACTCTCCCCTCTCGTTGCTATGCATCACCATGATCTTGCGTGTGCGTAGGAATTTTTTTGAAATTACTACGTTCCCCAACACACCACACCACCCCGCATGTATGAGGGGCAGGTGCGACGCTCCGGTGGCATTGCTACCCCCAGGGCCCCCGTCCCGCCTAACCCTGGAGCGGTTGACAACGATATCTAGCCCTTTGACTTCCCACGGATGGGCTTTGAACAGTGGACTTCTCCACGCGGTTGTGTCAGGTCAGCACAAAGGGACACCTGGGAGCAACATCCGGGCCAAACCCACAGCTACATCCCCTCCGTGTAGACCCGACATGTCCGTTTCCCCCCTCCAGGTGTCGGCGGCGGCGCCGTCCGTGAGGGGGGCCACGTCCCGGAGACGCGTGCCACCTCTTCGGACATGCCACAACACCACCCCG
>NC_057797.1:41040086-41041688 GCF_018294505.1 Triticum aestivum | reverse complement strand
ACGCCCCGGAGACGCGTGCCGCCTTTTCAAACATGCCACAACACCACCCCGCATGTATGAGGGGCCGGTGCGACGCTCCGGTGGCATTGCTACCCCCTAGGGCCCCCGTCCGCCCTAACCCTGGAGCGGTTGACCACGAGATCTAGCCCTTTGACTTTCCACGGATGGGCTTTGAACTGTGGACCTCTCCACCCGGTTGTGTCAGGTCAGCTCAGAGGGACACCTGGAAGCAACATCCGGGCCAAACCACAGCTACATCCCCTCAGTGTAGACCCGACGGGTCCATTTCCCCCCTCCACGTGCCGGCGGCGGGTGGGCTTTGACTTTGCACGGACGGGCATTGACCAGTGGATCACTCCACCTGGTTGTGTTAGGTCAGCCCATAGGAACACTTTGGAGCAACATCCGGGCCAGACCCACAGCAAGATCCTCTCCGTGTAGACCCGATGCGTCCGTTTCCCCCCTCCAAGTGCCGGCGGTGGCGCCGTCCGTGAGAGAGGACAAACCCCGGAGACGCGTGCCGCCTCTTCGGACATGCCACCACACCACCCCGCATGTATGAGGGGCCGGTGCGATGCTCCGGTGGCATTGCTACCCCTAGGGCCCCCGTCCCGCCTAACCCTGGAGCGGTTGACCATGATATCTAGCCCTTTGACTTCCCACGGACGGGCTTTGAACAATGGACCTCTCCATGCGGCTATGTCAGGTCAGCACAAAGGGACACCTGGGAGCAACATCCGGGCCAAACCGACAGCTACATCCCCTCTGTGTAGACCTGATACGTCCGTTTTCCACCTCCAGGTGCCGGCGGCGGCGCCGTCCGTTAGGGGGGGCACGCTTAACCCTAGAGCGGTTGACCACGAGATCTAGCCCTTTGACTTTCCACGTACGAGCTTTGAACAGTGGACCTCTCCACCCGGTTGTGTCAGGTCAGCTCAGAGGGACACCTGGAAGCAACATCCGGGCCAAACCAACAGCTACATCCCCTCCGTGTAGACCCGACGTGTCCGTTTCCCCCCTCCAGGTGCCGGCGGTGGTCGGGCTTTGAGTTTGCACGGACGGGCTTTGACCAGTGGACCTATCCACCCGGTTGTGTTAGGTCAGCCCATAGGAACACTTTGGAGCAACATCCAGGCCAGACCCACAGCAAGATCCTCTCTGTGTAGACCCGAGGCATCCGTTTCCCCCCTCCAGGTGCCGGCGGTGGCGCCGTTCGTGAGGGAGGCCAAACCCCGGAGACGCGTGCCGCCTCTTCGGACATGACACCGCACCATCCCGCATGTATGAGGGGGCCGGTGCGACGCTCCGGTGGCATTGCTACCCCCCAAGGCCCCCGTCCCGCCTAACCCTAGAGCGGTTGACCACGATATCTAGCCCTTTGACTTCCCACGGATGGGCTTTGAACAGTGGACCTCTCCACGTGGTTGTGTCAGGTCAGCACAAAGGGACACCTGGGAGCAACATCCGGGCCAAACCCACAGCTACATCCCCTTCGTGTAGACCCGACGCGTCCGTTTCCCCCCTCCAGGTGCCGGCGGCGGCGCCGTCCGTGAGGGGGGCCACGTCCGGGAGACGCGTGCCGCCTCTTCGGACATGCCACAA
>NC_057797.1:41039477-41039991 GCF_018294505.1 Triticum aestivum | reverse complement strand
ACGAGATCTAGCCCTTTGACTTTCCACGTACGGGCTTTGAACAGTGGACCTCTCCACCCGGTTGTGTCAGTTCAGCACAGAGGGACACCTGGGAGCAACATCCGGGCCAAACCCACAGCTACATCCCCTCCGTGTAGACCCGACGCGTCCGTTTCCCCCCTCCAGGTGCCAGCGGCGGCGCTGTCCGTGAGGGGGGCCACGTCCCGGAGACCCGTGCCTTCTCTTCGGACATGCCACAACACCACCCGGTTGTGGTAGGTCATCCGATATATATATATATAAACACTTGGGAGCAAAGTCCCCTTCCTATAGACCGGATGCGGCTGTTCCCCACTCCAGGTGTCGGCCGGCGGCGGCGCCATCCGTGAGTGGGGGTCACACCCCTCCGTATAGAACCGAAAAAATGTATGTATGCTTATATTAACACATGCTATATGTAAGTTAGTCAAATAATAATATGTAAGAAAACATAAAATATAGCTATGAAAAAAAGCTATGTGTGTGTGTGTGTGTG
>NC_057797.1:41021874-41039045 GCF_018294505.1 Triticum aestivum | reverse complement strand
CAAAGCCGTCGGCATAGTTGCGGCCAGGGCAAATGGCCGACGAGGTGCGGATCGATGACGTGTCATCTATGCCGTCGGCATAGGCCTTGGTCGGTGCGCTTTGGATTGATGACATGGCGTTCGTATCTATGCCGACGGCCGCCCGTCCCCGCTGTCGGCATAGATCTGACATCGTTAGTTGCCTGTCACGGGCGTGGTCGCCGGGCCCGCAGCTTTGCCGACGGCTGATATATGCTGACAGGAGCTGTAGGCGTAGATTGGTCTATGCCGACGATCGTTCATTGCCGACGGGGGCCGTCGGCGTATACTGGGATAGCCTGACGGCCGTTGTACGCCGACGGCCTGGGGCCAACTGTCGGCATAGTCTAGAATAGGCCGACGGTGGCCGTGAGCATACTTTTGGCCGTCGGCATCGAGCCCTGTTCCGGTAGTTATTGTCAGCGTGTGTCTCCTCAGGTGCACCGCAACGGACGCGCGCCCAGCCAAGTGAGTTGGTGGGACCCGACCTCCTTTTGATGCATGCCGGGTTAGCTGATGAGATGATGCATGCACATGCCCACACGGACGCCCAAGAATACAAGATTAGCACTAGTACACGATAGTACTACATCTTAAGTAGGAGACGTGAATTTACACGAGAGGTCCATGTGCCTAATGGGTTGGTTAATTTTGGAAACGGGTAGAAAATTTTGATGCATGTGAGATGAGGAACTCGCCCACGGTCTTTTGAGCATGCCCGATCGATGTGCCTCACATTTGCATACGGGATATTTGCCGTGGCACATCGCGGCAAAAATTCATGTTTTCATCCTTTTCCAAAACCTTTTCAAGATTTGATCCTAAGTTGAATTTTTTTTTAAGATCTAACCCTTTTGCTACCGCCAGAGTTCATGGCGGTAGGATCTAACAGCCTACCGCCAGGGACTTTGGCGGTAGGAAACATCTCTACCGTCCAACGGGCTGGCGGTGGTAGCCTGCACAATCCTACCGCCAAGGTGCTTGGCCGTAGGCACGAGCACGCACTGTGTTCAATACTTAGACGGGTTTTGGCGGTAGGGCATGCAACCCTACCGCCAGGGTCCTTGGCGGTAGGCTGTTATACCCTACCGCCATGGTCCCTGGCGGTAGCAAAAGGGTCAGATCTCGAAATTTTTCTAAAGTAAAGTCAGATCTCGAATAGGTTTGGAAAAATGGTCAAAACACGAAATTTAGCCGCACATCGCCCGTGCGCGCGTTTAGATGCATGCATGTTTGAGATGACCACAGCGCATGTTTGGTACGTTGATCTTCTTCTACACATTATGGAAAAGGCCGTAACGGTGGCCGTGGCCGGGGTCCCGAGGGCAGACAACCGCTGACACACACCCAGCCAGACCAGATCAGATACAGGTCCGTTGGCAAGCCAGGCCGCTACAGGTTGGATCCTCTGTGCACATTTCCACTCCGGGGCGTACGTACTGGGAATGCAAAAAGGAACCAGATGCTTTGGTCCGGCCGGGGTCAAATCAGTGCGTGGCATCTTAATGCATGCATGCACACGGATGGGAGCACGCATAGGGAGCAGGCAAGTCTCGCCCCTTGCGCCTGTCCTGCCTACGCCGAACTAGAACAAAGGGCAGGGCAGTTACTGTGTCAGAGAGTTGGGAATTATCTTTGCGAAACAACTTTTTGTTCAAGAGAGAAAGACAGAGTGTGTGTGTGTGGAGCTTTAGACGGGATATATAATCGAAAAAGATTTTGTGTTTATTCCACTCCCGGCAGCCGTTCGACAGGGTAACCAACCACTCTGACACATGGCCAGGCGGCGCGGCCAGCCAGCCAGCCAGCACGCATCAGGTGCGGCTTGATCCTTCTCGTCTCTCTCGCGCTAGTAACACCCTACCTCTCCCCGGTGCACCCGGCCGGCGCGCTCCATTTCCTCCATCACCGTAGGCGCGCAGATCTGCTAGCTGCTCCGGCCGGCCGGCCGCCGGGACGCCCTCCCCTCCCCTCTCGTACGTACGCCTGCCACACGATCCTCCTCCTTCCCTCTTTGAACCTCTTTTGCACGCCTCGTGTAGATCTCACTCCGTTGTAGGATGCGTTTGAGTTCCTCTTTTGCATCACCGGCCGTGTGTGTGTTTACGACGGTGTAGTACGTACGTGCGTGGGGAAGATGGACTCGGCGCCTTGTGGTGGTTTGTTGTGGATCGACGAGTGGCATACGGAGATCCAGCGTGCGTCGCTAGGGATGACGGGGAATGGATGGCTGGATGGATCGATTCGGCGCAGCCGAGACGTATACGTCGTCATGCATGCATGCATATGCCTGCTTTAACCTTTTTCTGTTACCTTTGCAGAGCGAAATCAAGCAGCTTGATCCCGTCCGGCCTCGCCATGACTCTGCCGCCGCGCACATTAGGCAGCTTTGCCGTCGCCGGTTCGTATAGTACAGTATGTACGTATATTCATCTGAAACGATTTCAGCAGTGACATTCTGACCGATTTCATGCATGTGCTGTTTAGGTGACGTCTTCACGGTGCTGGTGCTTTTTGCACCGTGGGTGACGGCCGTCCCCGCCATCTACCAGTCCCGCGCGGTGGGGAGGAGGTCACCCCTGCCCAACATCGCCGCCGTGCTCAGCTGCTGCGTCGCGCTTCTCTATGGATGCGCGCGTGGCGACGGCCTCGTCATCGGCGTCAACGCCACCGGGGCTGTGCTGCAGCCTGCAGGCAGGGTACGTGCTACTGTTCGTCTGCTTCAGCCCTATGTGGCGGCTTGTCCTCGTACAGTGCGCGGTGGCCGTGGTCACCTACGTCGTGCTGTTGTGTTTCTACCTCTTTGGCCCGATGGACGCCGATGCACTCACCTACCCCGCCGGAGCCTGCGCATTGCTCGTCCCCTGTATGATCTTCTCCAACGTGGTCGGTAACCATAAACCCACTTGTGATCTCGTTAATGTCTGCTGGCTTCAGTGTGGTTTCTAACACACATTGGTGCAGTCTAAGGTGTGCAAGCAGATGTCCATGGAGTGTATGCCTCATGTGATTGTTCCCGCGTTGTCGCTCGTCTCCACACCACTCTGGATCGTCTACGCGTACGGCGGGGAGGAGTCCAAGAACTTCGTTGGGGTAAGCACGCCACACTATACACCAATACATTATAAATCCATCCATGCGAGCCTTTGCATAGCTAGCTTGCTCTGATTAAGTCGGAGCCGCCACATGAACGAGTGAATGAATGAATCTTCGTGATCAATGTGCAGCTACCGAACTGCCTGGGTCTGGCGTCTGCACTTCTTCAGGTCGGCCTCCATGTCTACTTCTGGAAGCTTCCCCGGGAGCAGACCAACGTCGACGAGCGGGCTCCGCTGCTCGCGTAGGCCAGCGTGGATCAAGCAGCTCCAGATTGCTGATCCTCACTAGCCAGTACCTGCTATCGTTCGTCTGATGTTGAAACTTAGACATTGTTAAGTTAAGTTATGTTTAAGTAAAACATAAACACTACTTAAGTTAAGAGTTAAGACTTCAGGCTACCTGCCGGCCCGGATCTGTAGAGTGGACTGGTTACTGCTACTCTGTCGTTCGTTTGAGCTAATCTAGTACTGCCACCGGAGTGTGTTGTGATCTCCATAATTGGAACCTGGATTTTGCATGCATGTGGTGCATTAGTTAATGACACGTACATGGCTCTCTTGCTTTGGATTTGTGTTTCTTTTTAGGGGGAAAACTGTGCATTGCTCGCCTATTACACGTATCATGCCTGCGGTCAACTTTGGCCGAATCATTGGAACAAAGTTTAAGCGGCGCCAAGTGAGCGAGTGACCTATGAACGCACGCACTCGAGAGAGACCCTTGACCACCGACAGTGCAAGGCCCTGATTGAAATGTCGTTTCCCATGCAAAACCGCCCGTGAAACATACTCCCTCCGTCCTAAAATAAGTGACTCAACTTTGTACTAACTTTGTACCGGAAGTGCGACCGTAAAATAAAACAAGATGATCTTGAATTACACACTACTGCAAAACATGCTACTGGTGATGGGTGCAAAATGCCTACCAATGGCGGGCGCGCTGCGTGGCCTGCCACTAGTAATCTAGGGTATCAATGGCTGGCGCGCTGCTCGTCCCGCCACTAGTAGTCTATGTACCAGTGGTGGTTTTATATTACTGCCCGCCACTGCTTACATTCCCCGTCAAAAAAATAATTTACTTCCGCGGCAACATATTTGAACCAAAGGGCTTATTTTGCTGCCATGGTTAACCTATTAGAGTACAAAATAGGTTTAACTATTCAGCATTGACAGTACAGAAAATCGTCCGTAGTTCCAATAGGGTGGAGAGGATGACCGGAAGTTCCACAAGGTATCACTCATGGGGAATTTACCCAGGTTCGGGTCCTCATGGTTGAGGTAATGCCCTACTCCTGCCTTTGCTTTGATTGATTATGCGGAAACGCCTGGTGTGAGGGGTTAAAATGAGAGTGGATATGTTGCTACCGAGATAATAACTAGATGTCTGGTGATGTCGAACTACCCCCTAACCCCACCTTATAAAGCGGGATGAGGCCTAGGGTTACATGTTTCTCTAACCGACCTAGAGCCCCCATCAGACAAAGGGGCCATTTGCTTGCATGCCAAGATGGAGAACTTTCTTAAAGGAGGGCTTCTCGTAGGGTGAAGGATCCTTGCCGCACCACAGACTTCTAGGCTCTAAGGCCGGCCCAATGACGGGTCTCTTGATTCAGTACACCATCAGACGGTCCACCCTCGGTTCAGTACACCATCAAACATGGAGTAGATCATGTCTGGACAGTGCATACTAGGTTTGTCTAAAACATGTTGAATAATCAAACGGGACTGAGACTCGAAAGGTCATTAACAACAACTACTTTTCCTTTTTTGTGATGGATGTGAAAAATAGGAAAATCTTTGCATGCTCATGGTGGAGCACGAAGATCAATCTGTCTCCAGCCTATAGATTGTGCTCCCTTAGTATTCGCCTCCACCCATTAACAAGGACACGTCTATCTGGTAGGGGTGCCATTGAGTATGTGTCTCTGAAATTGATCTTGTCATTGCATATAAGTGTCATCTCACTATACTCATCCATCACCTCAGGCATAACACATTTTGGGAGCTTCTGTTGCAAGAATACAATAGTAACGTAGTAAGCACTATATTCAATTTACCAAGAGTATATGATGAATATGAAACCGAATACAAGTCTTACCAGGAGTTTTTTTCTCAATGTTGATCTTGTTAATGTTCGAGGTGTGCACTATTGGCGCACATGGTGCATTCTTTTTCCATCAGTGTAAGGTCCAAAATTCACTCAATATTGTCAAGAAATGATATGAGGTACTTCATCTTCTCCTAAGTAACCGTGGTGCCAGCAGGATAATAAATGTTGTCTACTATCCTACGAGTTTCTCTTGGCACTTGGAAATAGGTTGTCCAATTATAAAGAACCAAGGCTATTTAGTTATAATTAACAACTCTTTTGAGTAATATGAGGGTTACCAAGTGTGTATAATAGGAAAAATACATCCTACCACCCAAGGGTAGTTACCTCACATGTCCCATATACTACCATGTGGTGGTTTATATACTACTTTATCATTCTAAATATGTTCAAGTAGTACTATATCTAACATATTTCAAAGCAAGTTATACGAAAAAATTGCATGTGAGTACATAGTTTTTTGTATATTTCAAAAATACCTTCATATTTGTGCGTATATAACAAGATACTGAAAATATAGTACATACTACCTAAAAAATATTGTATATACCAACCAAATATTCTTATATACTACATACGACACGTACATACTTTCGATTTTGAGAGATCCTACATAAAACATACAAAACTCACATGAGGGTAACTACCGCTGGTGGTAGGAAAAAAATGCCCTATATCAGTTTCTTGTCCAAGATCTAGGGACAGTTCCATTCCAACCTAAAAGAGTAAGATTGGCAAATGCTCTCCAACTAGGACAACCAAAAAAGGTTTGATTTTCTTCATTTTTGATTGAAATCTTGAAGTAGAAGCCCTATTTCATCTCGAGGAAGGCGATGGTGGTGGTTTCCACATCCATGGCAAACCTTAGCTACTTTACAAGCTCAGGTGGGTATCTCGAGCAAAGCAGAGGATGCACGCTTGTCCTCTCGACGCACGGCTGGCTCCACCCTCCTCTGCGCCCAGAATTCACCCAGAATTCATTCTCGGCGGCGACATCCTGCGGGAAGCGCTCGCGCCACACCGCCATGGCGTGCTCATCTGCCTCGGCGATGAGGAGGCAGCGCTCCCGCCTCTGCTGGACGCGGCGATTCTCGTTGGTGATTAGTTGCGGGGGAGGCGCGAGTTCTTGCGCTTGCTCGCGCGTCCGCACGTAGGAGAAGTTCATCTGCGCCTGTGGCCGCCCAAGGCACCACGCCGCCGCGTCATACGCGCGGGCGGCCCCGTACGCGGTCTCAGACATTCCGAGTCCAAGGCTTGTATCGCAGGAGCGGATCTCCGGGTAATACACGCCAGAGGGGCGGAGGCGGACGCCGCAGAAGCCCGAGCTGCTCCGGGAGCACGCCGGCATGGCGGGGCGCTGGAAGAGGCAGGAGAGAAGGCGCAGCATCGGCGGGGCACTGAAAGAGGCAGGGAGAAGGCGCAGCGACGGCGAGGCATTGGAAGAGACGAGGAAGAAGGCACGGTGGGAGGGAAAGAGTGGCGGTTGGCGGGCGCCCGGCTTTTAACCAGCTAGCGCACTGGGCGACGCATGCCAAAACTACCGCATGCGCTGCCGTTTTTTCCCCGTGCGCGCCCACTTTTTTCGCGCGCCTGCTGGAGCGTGCCGTGCAGCCTCTTGCGCGTCAAATTGGCTGTTTATCCAACGTGCCTGTTGGAGATGCTCTTAGTGGCACAAAACCAGGGCAGGTTTGTTGCCCAGGCTGTGTGCATGCGTGAGGTCATTTAAAGAGTCTGCGTTGTGTGTTGAGAGAGCCATGGAGTAAGATATAGTCTTCATCGAGACCATGGTGTGTGGCCGGCCGGCAGGAGAGCTCACCTTGGGTAGTGTAGCATGTGTGCGTGAGCATCTTTTTTGTGCGTTCCAGCCTTTGGGTGAAATTACAGATACAGGCCGTACGGCGGCCACGGCGTTCGTCGCGAAAATCACATTTACTGTTCATTTTCATCTCTTTCCTGTGTCGCCGGAGGGAGTGAAGTGCATCCTGTTGAAAATATGAGCAATTTACCAAATGATTTTATTAACAAAAATACTAGATAAAGCATGACTAATATAGTAGAGGTAAAACAAGTCATGCGTTCTGACAGAGAGAAGGTAAATAGCTTCTGCATATATGAACCATAGCCTATCATATCTAAAGCAGACAGTATAGCAAGTAGCATATATGAAGTAGAACCTATCATATGCAGGACAAGGACTAGAACAAGGAACTGCAGCAGAACCTTTAACAGGAAAGACAAGAACACGTACGGGACAATAGCAGCAGAAGCGCTGGACTTGGGGTCGGTGTCCTCGCTTGCCATGTCGTCGAGGAGGTCGTGGACATAGTCGTCGGCGACCGGATCGTCCGTGATGAAGCAGCCAGTAGTCGAGCTGAGCGCTCCCCAAAAACCTTATCACCCTTCTCCCGTACAGGACTCAAAAGGTGCGGTTTCGGAGGCCTACTATCCCGACCTGCGGTGCACGCCGCAAGACGGGATGGGGAAGAATGTAGCAGCAACGCAGTGGTCGGAACTTTGTGGCGAGGGGAAGAGGAGCTTCTGTTGTGTCTCTCTGGAGAGGAGCGACCTCTCTTATATAGGCACAGGAGAAGGACGCGAAAATTTAGATATCGGCTCGGCTCATTCCCGCAACCCGCAACCCGCGGCGCGGCGTGTCGTGACGAGACATGGCGAGGCGGGCGGCGGAGGAGGAGCGCGCGTGGATATCCCTCTTGTTCCCATGCTCGTACAAGTGGGGAAAGAACCTCCCTTATAAGGAGGTCCAACTCCCACTAAACTAACAATGTGGGACTAAACTTTAATAGTATCCCTTGCCTTGCACAAATGGGCTAAGTGGGCCTCTAGGATTTATTAGGAATTTCTGAAATAGTTATTGGGCTGCCCAAAATAGACTAAATTCCTGCAATCCCCCACCAGATCCCAGAGACATACAGAAATTTGCCTTTGGTTCCAAAACACTGTTTTATATACCGGTACTGCAGTGGAGACTGTTAAGTTGAACTTCCACCTAGAACTCTATACTACACTAGTAAGCAACTTGAACAGTGGATTGGGCCTTGAACTGCAAGTTTTCTGCGAATCTAGCTTCACATAAAGCCTTGACCGATACGTGGCTACCGTGGATCTTCCCCGCGGGTGGAGCTTATGCGTCATACTCCGTGACCTTTCATGAGTTTACTAGAGAGAACCCTACTCTCATAGATTGCGACGTTTGACAATCAGACTCATATATGTGTGTTCTTCAAAAGATGTTCTGCAGGATAACATCTCTGCTTAAATAAGCCACTTAGAACACATTAAGATATACATCAACCTGCCATGCAGATTAGGAGAGTATTGCATCTTCATGGAGTGGTATTGTGAATAGTAAGGATACTCTCCTCTCAGTTGACCAACAGTTTGTCTTCCACATCTAATTCACGGGATCTTCGATCACAAAGAATAGGTTACCACTGTGAACAACTCATATTGTGGGTCTCATACCCATCTCCCTCGATGCATTATCTATCACATTACGTGATAGACCCTTGGTAAAAGGATCTGCCAGATTTTTAGACGTTTGGATATAATCCAACGCAATAACTCCGGAGTTTTTCATTTTCCTGACAGACTTTAACCTTCTCTGAACGTGTCTTGATGACTTCATGTTATCTTTTGAACTGCTTAGTTTTGTGATCACAGTTTGATTGTTGCAGTTCATAAGGACACCCGGTACAGGTTTCTCAACAACCGGCAAGTCATTCAAGAGCCGGCGAAGCCAATCTGCTTCAACCGTAGCTGTATCTAGTGCTGTGAGTTCTGCTTCCATTGTTGACTTTGTTAAGATGGTCTGCTTGCAAGACTTCCAAGAAACAGCGCCACCTCCATGAGTGAATACATAACCGCTCGTGGCCTTTATCTCATCAGCATTTGAGATCCAGTTTGAGTCACTATACCCTTCAAGCACCTTTGGATACCCGGTGTAGTGAATTCCATAATTTGCAGTGCCTTTCAAATAACGCAAAACTCTTTCTAGAGCTTTCCAATGCACATCTCCTGGTTTTGAAACAAACTGACTCAGTTTGCTAACAGCAAAAGAGATGTCAGGTCTTGTAGCACTGGCTAAGTACATAAGTGAGCCAATAATCTGAGAATACTTCAATTGGTCTCTAGCAATTCTTCGATTCTTTCGAAGCAACACACTAGCATCATATGGTGTTGGAGAGGGCTTGCAGTCACTATAGCCAAAGCGACTCAAGATCTTTTCCACATAGTGAGATTGAAGCAATGTAATCCCATCATTATCGTCTCTCAACAACTTGATGTTCAGAATGACATCAGCCACTCGTAAATCCTTCATCTCAAAACAATGAGATAGGAAATCCTTGACCTCCTTAATAATATTCAGATTGGTTCCGAAAATCAGTATGTCATCAACATACAAGCACAGGATAACTCCCTCGCCCCCACCATGGCGATAGTACACACATTTGTTAGCTTCGTTCACAACAAAGCTTGCAGCTGTTGATGAAGCTATGTACCTAGGGTAGGGGCATGGACCTGTCCGAAGAGCCCTATCCAAGGACATCCCTGGAAGAAGTCACCTTTTAATCGACTTGAAGGTATCCCACTCGACGGATTCAGGACACTCGACCAGGAAGCTACCACTCGACCACGAAGCCAACCACTCGACTGACAGGAGATTTAAATTCACTCCGCAAGCAAACGGTCGGCCATTAAGTAGTCTTTATGGTCATCATAGCACTTTATTAGGGACGTTACCAGTAACGCCCAGTCTTAATGCGTTTTAACCCTGCATTACTGGGGGCGGAGGGGTCTGGCGAACTCTATATAAGCCAGCCCCCCCTCCTCAGTAGCAAGGGTTCGCACCCCTGAATTCATACACACATAATCCAATCGACCGCCTCCGGGCACCGAGACGTAGGGCTGTTACTTCCTCCGCGAAGGGCCTGAACTCGTACATCCTGGTGTGTTTATAACTTCTCCATAGCTGAGATCTAGCCTCTCCATACATACCCCCCTACATCACTGTCAGAGTTAGAACCATGACAGTTGGCGCCCACCGTGGGGCCGGAGTCTTAGCGCCTAGTTGGGGAAGTTGCGATTTTTCCGATCCCTTTGATCATGTTTTCGTGCGGAGATTTGGTGGAGGGCCGCGAGATCCGTCTCGGTGCGCTCACGTTCATCGCCGACGACTCCGCTTGGCTTCAGGAGGCTCCACTCGACATCGACGCGCTCCCCGTCCGCGGTGCGACGCACTTCCGCGCATGTGTTCGTGGCGTCCTCCTGCGGCAACCGTCGACCCAGTATCGGTCGGCTCCCGTGTCATCTTCCCGCCCTGTCTCCCCCCGGCGCAAGCGCTCCGGTCGGTCGAGACTTCAGAGGTGGGTGAGGCATGCCGTGGCTCGCCGGTCGGCAGCCCCACAAGTTGCGGCAATCGAGCCCGATGAATCCCTCTACGGCATGTTCGACCTGTCAACTGGCTCCGCGGAGACCGCATCCGAGTGCGACAGCAGCGACCCAGCGGCTGAGGTTCTGGCGGTCGATGGAACACACAGTCCTCCCGGTTTCCCTCGCGCCGATGGAGGTGCGGGTGGAGGCGACCCATCGCATCCCCACGATGAGTATCTCCCCGAACCTCTCACGTCATTGCAGCGAGAGGAGCTTCGCCGCCGGAACATGGATGCACTCCACACTCCTATCGTCGGAGAAACCCGTGAGGCCCGGGCCTTGGAGGACGCGCGCTTGGCTAACTTGGCCGAGCGCACTCGACTGGAGAATCTCCAGCGAATACTCGACGAGCAAGCGCGTCAGCGAGCTCCCGAGTCCAGTCAACGTCAGTTCTTCCCGCCTACGCAGGTATATCGAACCCCAGTTCAGAATTTGGCAGCCGCGGCCCGTATAGCAGAATCGATTCAGCCCTCCTAGTCGGAGGCTGGCAGGGGCTTGTTGCAAATCAGAGCGTTGCTCCGGGCAGCGGGAAACCAGAATTCCACTGTTTCTCAGTCACAGAATAGGATCCATAGTTGATCCGTTGCAACGGATACAGTCCAGTCGGCTCACAGCCCAAGATCGCCCCAGAGGCGTGAGGGACGCGGAGACCGGCACGATCAGTACAGAAGAAATGAGCAGTATGATCACCGATTCGATCGTGATGATCGGCGTCGAGTGCCAACCCCTCCCCCGAGGAGTGGGTCATATGCGCCTCGGCAGCGGGATGACAGACGCCCTCACAGTGTTGGGCGGAGGGTTCCAGTCGACCCCAGAGACCCAGGCTTTGATGCGAGATCCATCCTCGTTCAGGGTCTGGTTGACAGGAACCGAGCTCACCGAGAAGGCCACGACAGAGATGCGCCTGCCAGCAGCAGAGTACATGTTTCAGGGCCAGAGTGTTTCAGTCGAGCCATCAGAGCCGCAGTGATTCCTCCCAAGTTCAGGTTGGCGACTGGAGTCAGCAAGTTCACCGGTGAGTCTAAGCCTGACACTTGACTCGAAGATTACCGAGTGGCTGTCTAGATTGGCGGTGGCAATGATGAGGTAGCTATGAAGCATTTGCCTCTCATGTTGGAGGGCTCAGCCAGAGCGTGGCTGAATCAGTTAGCACCCAGCAGCATCTACACTTGGGAGGACCTCTCCCGAGTGTTTGTCACAACCTTTGAAGGAACATGCAAGCGACCTGCAGGCCTTACAGAATTGCGGTCTTGCGTGCAGAAACCGAATGAAACTCTAAGGGATTACATCCAGAGGTGGATCACATTGCATCACACAGTTGAGAATGTACCAGATCATCAAGCAGTTTGTGCCTTTAAAGAAGGCATTAAGTATAGAGAATTGAATCTGAAGTTCGGTCGAACTGGAGAGATGTCTCTGAATCGGATGATGGAGATTGCCACCAAATACGCTAATGGTGAAGACGAAGATCGCCTCCGGAGTGGCAAGCACAAGGCAGTCGCCCAAGAAGCCGGAGGAAATTCCAGTCGGAAACAGAAGCGGAAGGCCGAGCCAGCCGCCCCTGGGGAGGCCCTGGCCGTAACCCAGGGAAAATTCAAGGGAAAACCCAAGGGGCCCCGGAACCCCAAGAAAGTTAAGGATCAAGATGGAAATGATGTTTTGGATCTGCCATGTCACATCCACACCGAGAAAGATGAAGAGGGTAATCTTATTTACCCAAAACATACCACTCGACAGTGTCGGCTCCTGATCCAGCAGTTTCAGGGCAAGCAGTCCAAAGACAAGGAAAAAGAGTCAGACAGAGTTGAGGACAAAGAAGATAGTGACGATGGATACCCCCAAGTCAATTCCACCCTGATGATTTTTGCTGATGTCAAAAGCAAAATTCGACTGAAAGTCATTAACCGTGAGGTGAATATGGTTGCTCCGGCAACACCCAGTTACCTGAAATGGTCTCAGACTGCCATCACATTTGACCAGTCTGATCACCCTACGCACATTGCCACCCCTGGGAGGCAAGCTTTGGTGGTCGACCCAGTTGTCGAAGGCACTCGACTGACCAAAGTCCTGATGGATGGTGGCAGTGGCCTGAACATACTGTATGCAGAAACATTGAAAGGGATGGGCATTCTGATGTCCAGGCTCAGTACCAGTAACATGAGCTTCCACGGAGTCATTCCTGGGAAGAAAGCCGAATCACTCGGCCAGATTGCTCTTGATGTGGTTTTCGGTGATTCAAAGAATTACCGCAAGGAAAAGTTGACATTCGAGGTTGTGGACTTCCAAAGTGCTTATCATGCCATTTTGGGCAGGCCAGCTTATGCACGCTTCATGGCCCGACCGTGTTATGTGTATCTCAAACTGAAGATGCCTGGCCCCAGAGGTGCGATCACTGTTACAGGCAATCGAAAGAAAGCAGAAGAGTGTTTTCAGAAAGGCTCAAAGATCGCTGATGCTCAGATGGCAGTGGTCGAGCTGCAAGAGTACCAGAAGACTGCCGATCCGAGTGAATTGCTACAAGCCAAGTAGCCTGCTTCAGAATCAGCTTTTCAGTCGTCCGGAGAAACAAAGCCAGCCCACATTCACCCGACCGACCCCAATGCTGCCCCGACTCACATCTCAACGATGCTCGACTCCAAATAGGAAGAAGCACTCATCCAGTTCCTCCGTGAGAACTGGGACATCTTCGCATGGAAGCCCTCTGACATGCCTGGAGTTCCCAGGGAGCTGGCTGAGCACCGTCTACGAGTTGACCCAAAATTTAAGCCTGTGAAAGAACATCTTCGACGGTCTGCCGTCCAGAAGAGGAAAGCTATTGGCGAGGAGGTGGCTCGGCTCTTAGCAGCGGAGTTCATCCGAGAGATTTACCACTCCGAGTGGCTCGCCAATGTTGTCATGGTCCCCAAGAAGGACAAGTCACTTTGCATGTGCATTGATTTTAAACATATCAATCGGGCCTGCCCGAAAGATCATTTTCCTCTCCCTCGCATCGACCAAATAGTCGACTCGACCGTGGGGTGCGAGCGATTGTCTTTTCTGGACGCCTATTCCGGGTACCATCAGATCCGTCAGTATGGACCCGACGAGATCAAAATAGCTTTCATCACTCCATTCGGATGCTTCTGTTATGCCACCATGCCATTCGGCCTCAAGAATGCCGGAGCCACGTTCATGAGGATGATTCAGAAGTGTTTACTCACCCAAATCAGTCGGAATGTGGAGGCATACATGGATGATATTGTGGTTAAGTCACGGAAAGGTTCCGACCTGCGGACTGACCTTGCTGAAACCTTTGCAAACCTCGGGAGGTATGATATCAAGCTCAATCCATCAAAGTGCACATTCGGAGTTCCAGATGGAAAGTTACTCGGTTTTCTCGTTTCCGAACGGGGAATCGACGCCAATCCTGAAAAAGTCGGTGCCATACTCCGGATGAAGCGCCCTGTGCATGTGCACGATGTCCAGAAGCTTACAGGTTGCTTGGCCGATCTAAGTCGATTCATTTCTCGTCTCGGTGAAAAGGCGTTGCCCCTTTACCGACTGATGAAGAAGTCTGACAAGTTCGAGTGGACTTCAGAAGCTGATGCAGCATTTGCAGAGCTCAAAGCTCTGCTCTCCACCCAGCCGGTGCTTGCTGCCCCAATCGGTAAAGAGCCTCTGCTGCTTTACATTGCGGCCATGGGACAAGTTGTCAGTACAGTACTTACGGTCGAGCGGGAAGAAGAAGGAAAGGCCTTCAGAGTTCAGCGCCCAGTATATTATGTGTCTGAAGTTTTGACCCCTTCAAAACAAAGATATCCTCATTACCAGAAGCTTGTATATGGGATTTATATGACCACGAAGAAGGTTGCTCATTACTTCTCTGACCACTCCATTACAGTCGTCAGCGACGCCCCACTGTCAGAGATTCTGCACAATAGAGATGCAACTGGTCGAGTGGCAAAGTGGGCGATTGAACTCCTTCCCCTGGATATCAAGTTTGAAGCAAAGAAGGCTATCAAGTCCCAAGCAATCGCAGATTTCGTCGCCGAGTGGATTGAACAGCAACTTCCGACTCAAATTCACTTGGAGCACTAGACCATGTTCTTCGATGGATCTAAGATGCTAAATGGTTCCGGTGCTGGGGTAGTATTAGTCTCCCCCCGAGGAGATAAGCTCAGATACGTTCTCTAGATTCACTTTTATATGGGTTGCGCATGGCCATTTCACTCGGCGTCCGTCGCCTCATGGTCTATGGTGACTCAGATTTGGTGGTTAATCAGGTGATGAAGGAGTGGGACGTCAGAAGTCCGGCAATGACTGGTTATTGCAATGCAGTGAGAAAGTTAGAAAAGAAATTCGAGGGGTTAGAGCTTCATCACATCCCCCGACTGAAAAATCAAGCGGCTGATGATTTGGCAAAGATAGGCTCCAAGAGAGAAGCCATTCCCAGCAACGTGTTCCTGGAGCACATCCACTCACCGTCAGTCCAAGAAGATCCTTTTACAGAAGAAGCCCCACAGCCGAAAAGTGCCACAGATCCGACTGAAGTCGAAGTTCCTGCTGTGGTCGACCTAATCATGGAAGTCTTGGCAATCACTCCTGACTGGACGATACCGTATGTCGCGTATATCCTGAGGAAAGAACTCCCGGAGGATGAGGAAGAGGCTCGACAGATCGTCCGTCGATCCAAGGCCTTCACAGTCATAAAGGGACAATTGTATAGAGAAAGCGCGACTTGAATCGGTCAGAAGTGCATAACACCAGAAGAAGGTCAGATAATCCTTGATGATATCCACTCGGGGACCTGTGGTCACCATGCGTCTTCTCGGACCATTGTGGCTAAAGCATACCGAGCGGGATTTTACTGGCCAAGAGCAAATGAAATGGCAAAGGAGATAGTCGACCAGTGTGGAGGGTGCCAGTTCTACTCCAACATGTCACACAAGCCTGCATCAGCCCTGAAGACCATTCCACTCGTCTGGCCCTTTGCGGTTTGGGGACTGGACATGGTTGGTCCACTGAGAACAGGCAGGAGCGGTTTCACACATGTGCTTGTGGCAGTCGACAAGTTTACCAAATGGATTGAAGCTAAACCTATCAAGAATCTTGATGCTTGCACTGCTATCAGTTTCGTCAGGGGGTTAACATTCAGATATGGAGTCCCGCATAGCATCATCACTGACATTGGGTCAAACTTTGATTCGGACAAGTTCAGAGCTTTTTGCGCCTCTCAGGGCACACGAGTCGACTATGCATCGGTCGCCCAGCCCCAGTCGAACGGACAAGCTGAAAGGGCAAATGGTCTGATTCTCAAAGGACTAAAGCCCCGGGTGATGCGTGATCTCAAGCACGCAGCGAGCGCATGGGTCGACGAGCTTCCATCGGTTCTGTGGGGATTGAGGACCACCCCAAATCGGTCGACTGGAAGAACTCCGTTCTTTCTGGTTTACGGAGCCGAAGCAGTCCTGCCGAGCGATCTACTTCACAATGCGCCACGAGTCGAGCTTTACACCAAAGATGAAGCAGAACAAGCCCGGCAAGATGCAGTCGACCTCTTAGAAGAAGAGAGGGAAATGGCCAAGATCAGATCGACCATTTATCAACAAGACTTGCGTCGATTCCACGCCAGGAATGTGAAGAGTCGAGCCTTCCAAGAAGGAGATTTGGTCCTCCGGGTGGATCAACAAAAACCACACAAGCTTGCTCCTACTTGGGAAGGCCCCTTCATCATCACCAGAGTCCTCCATAATGGAGCGTATCACCTCTACAATGTTGATCGCCAGATCGACGAGCCGCGAGCTTGGAATGCGGAACTGCTCCGCACCTTTTACACTTGAGTTCTCTCTCGGATAAGATGTAATAAGAAAAACTTCTGCAGTTCATTTTTATCAAAGACAAGAGTGTTCCAATAATTGCTGTCACTTTTGTTTGCGTACGAAATCCCCCAGTGGGTGACTTAGCTGCGAATCCGTTTCGCCTAAGTTTGTAAAAAAAATTCCTACCGAGTGGAGAGCAAACCTTCCACTCGGAGGCTTAGCTGCAGCCCAGTGCTCGCCTAAGTGTTTAAAAATCCTACCGAGTGGAGAGCAAACCTCCCACTCGGGGGCTTAGTTGCAGCCCAGTGCTCGCCTAAGAGTTTTAAAATCCTACCGAGTTGCGAGCCAGACTCCCACTCGGAGGTTTAGCTGCAGCCCAGTGCTCGCCTAAGTGTTTAAAAATCCTATCGTGTGGAGAGCAAACCTCCCACTCGGAGGTTTAGCTGCAACCCAGTGCTCGCCTAAGTGTTTAAAAATTCTACCAAGTGGAGAGCAAACCTCCCACTCGGAGGTTTAGCTGCAGCCAAGTGCTTGCCTAAGTGTTTAAAAATCCTACCGAGTGGAGAGCAAACCTCCCACTCGGAGGTTTAGCTGCAGCCCAGTGCTCGCCTAAGTGTTTAAAAATCCTACCGAGTGGAGAGAAAACCTCCCACTCGGGGGCTTAGCTGCAGCCCAGTGTTGGCCTAAGTGTTTAAAAAT
>NC_057797.1:40979652-41021445 GCF_018294505.1 Triticum aestivum | reverse complement strand
GAGTGGAGAGCAAACCTCCCACTCGGGGGCTTAGCTGCAGCCCAGTGCTCACCTAAGTGTTTAAAAATCCTACCGAGTGGAGAGCAAACCTCCCACTCGGGGGCTTAGCTGCAGCCCAGTGCTCGCCTACGAGTTGTAAAATCCTACCGAGTGGCGAGCCAGACTCCCACTCGGGGGCTTAGCTGCAGCCCAGTGCTCGCCTAAGAGTTTTAAAAATTCTACCGAGTGGAGAGCAAACCTCCCGCTCGGGGGCTTAGTTGCAGTCCAAGTACTCGCCTAAGTTTGAAAAATCTTACCGAGTGGAGAGCAAACCTCCCACTCGGGGGCTTAGCTGCAGCCCAGCGCTCGCCTAAGTACGGAACACAACCCAACCCGCAAGGACGATGAGGTGCAAATCGACTGCTACCTTCTCCTTTGGAGCTGCACCACAAATACAAGGTTATTTCGAGTGAAGATCTAGTTCCACTCAACGGATCGACCACGAAGATATTCAACGATAAATCAAGTTCAGATAAGACCCAAAGGTCCCAGGCCTCAGATCAAAGTACTCGAGCCCTTGGCTCGACAGAGTTTAACGGTTACAAAATCCACTCGGCATTCCGAGGCAAATTTAAAGTGAAGCATAAAAGTTTTTCATTCCTCAAGCGGAGGACTGGAAGGGGCGACGAACTCGTCCAAGTCGATCCCGTCTGCAATACGAGTAGTAGCAGCAATGAAAGTCTCCATGAAGTCTTGAAAGTTGTGCTTCCTGGTATTGGCAACTTGGATGGAGGCCAGCTTTTCTTCTCGCGCCTCCTTGCAATGGACGCGGACCAGAGACAGAGCGGCATCAGCACCACATCTAGCAGAAGATTTCTTCCATTCCGCCACTCGACCCGGGACTTCATCCAGTCGAACCATCAGGGACTCGAGGTCATTCTGAAGCATCGTTCCAGGCCAGAGTGATGTGTCGATCCGCGACATCACAACCTTCAGCCGAGCAAGATAGTCAACAACGCTGGTAACACGAGACTCCAGTCGGAGCACGTTCATAGCAGCCTCGTCCTTCACGAGAGAATTGGCGGGATCCAAGCCTGGCTCCACTCGACTGGTTTCCTCTTCGAAGCTCTTGCAGAATTCTGCAAACACGATTCAAGAATAAGACAGTGGCCTTACGCGGGCTTGGTAACTGCAAGACAGCCGGGTCGGAGTAATTACCTTCGAGCATGACGAACAGTTTCTTGGCTAGTCCACCGAGATAAGCCTCCAGATCGTTTACCTTCTCCGCCAGCTCACCCGCCTGGTCGTGCAGAACCATCTTGTCGTTCTTCAGTCGGCTGACCTCTTGATTAGCTGTCTCGAGAGCAGTTTTCAGTCTGGAGTTCTCCTGTTCAAGAGTTCCGACCGAAGCCAGTTTCTCTTCTGCAAGCTTCATTTTGCTCAAGGCCTCCTTCTGTGCTTCAGCAAGATCTTGATCCTTCTTCTTTAGAGCTTCCTCCAGTTTATCTACAGAACATCGAGTGAACTCAACATCAAGAACGGGCAAGAAAGGAAAGTCACTCGTCAAGAATGAGAAACCTCACCAGCCATACCTTTCGCTTCGTCTCGCGCCTTCTGCAGGTTCTATTGAGCGAGCTTCAAGTCAAGGTTGAGCTGGATCTGTTTGTTCTCCAACTCAGTGTAGAGAGCCACAAGTTCACAGGATTTCTGCAAAAGTCAGTCGACAGAGGTCCAAGATAAGTTGCTTCTGAGTAAGCAAGAGACAATGATGGCGTTTCTAAGACTACAGCTGAATGAAAAACATTCAACAGTAGTCTCGGGGACTACACCCAGTGGGTGCACTCAGCGTGCCCCCACTGGTTTTGAAAAAAAAATCGATTGTCCGCAGTCGACCAGATATAGTTTCATTCGACATGGCCTGACCAGACCGAGTGAAGAAGAACTACAGCAACACAATATAAAGACTACAGTCCACTGCCAGCAGTCCACCGTAGTCTCGGAGACTACACCCAGTGGGCGCACTAAGCGTGCCCCCACTCGTCCAAGACTTAACAGACACACCCAGTGGGTGTACAGATTTAAAGATCTTCAGAAAAGAGATTCTTCAGACAGCATACCCTAACAGAACAAGCAGTGAATCGACTGACCTGGACATTACTCTGAAGAGCTGAACTCGCGTCATAAGCTGCTTGGCTGGCTTCTCGAACCACCTTGACCTGCTCCATCATGATCCCTGCCTGGCGTATAGCTTCCTTAGCTGCACCCACTTGCTCCTCAGGGATGTGGTGTGTGGCGAAGAGCGAAGGCGGATTGGCGGTCGACGTCGAAGGCCGCACACTCGTTAGAGGAATGGCGAAAGTCACAGAAGCCCGAGTGGTATCACCACCGTCTCGAGCTACGGCCTCAGGCACCGGAGTGGATTGTGGGGTCTCGCCAGCCGACGCTTTCCTGTTCTGCCTCACTCTCGGCGGCGCTTCGTCTTTGTCTTCAGGAAGGTTAATAACATGAGGAGGAGCTACGAGAAAAATTCAATCGACCAGAGTTATAAGAAATCGTCAGTCGATTCAAGGCAGAACATCAGTAATCATACCAGGGTTGGAAGTAACAGCATCTTCCATCTCTTGATCATTGTCCTTGGCGGAGATCTCAGAAGTAGCAGCACTGCAAATTTTGAAAGACAGTCAGTCGGCTCAGTGGATCGACCAAGGATCCGTCCACGGTCGACAAAGGAGAACAAGTTCTATCATTACCCAGAAATGGTGGGGACAGTCATCCTCATCTTGGGCAGAGCCTTGGGTGGCTTGGACGGCGCCGCGCGGGGGTGCTTGGGAGCTTTTTCAGTCGACGCTGGAGAAGAGGTCCGAGGGCGCTTCGACGACTGCCCAACAGGAGTAGTCGCCTTACCACGTTCCCGCGCAGGGTCATGTGTGAGCTTGGATCGCCTTTCCGAGCGGGGAGGTTCAGCTTCCTCCTCCTCCTCCTCTTCGCTGGAGTCGACGTCGTCGTCTCCCTCTCCTTCGCCGTCAGATTCCCACTCCCCCTGTTCGTCTCCGCTTTCGCCTCCGCTCGCCTCCCCTTCCTCGGCCTGCCCCTGTGCTCCATTGGGTGTCGAGTACATCTCTGTAGTTGCCTGGAGAACAGCAGACAAGTCGAAAGTCAGTCGACCGATTCAAAGAGAGCAAATGAAGAAAGCAAGATCTCAGTCGGGAACACAAGGTCAGACCTGGTCCACGTCGTATGTACTGTCAAGCGGGGGAACCCTCCTGGCTCCTTGGGGGTTGTCTTTGTTCCCTGTGATGCTCGACAACCACCCTTCCAGCATCTCGTCAGTGACCTCCTCTGGGTGAACCCGAGTGGTGTCGTCGAGACCCGAGTACAGCCATATAGGGTGGTCACGAGCCTGAAGCGGTTGGATGCGCCTCCGAAGGAAGACCTCCAGCAAGTCCATGCCGGTCACGCCCTCTTGGACAAGCTGAACCACTCGACCAACCAGCACCTTGACTTGCGCCTTTTCCTCCGGCAGCACTTTCAGAGAGGTAGGCTTTTGAGCTCGGTCCAGAGAGAAAGGGGGAAGACCAGTCGACTGCCCTGGGGTCACCTGGTCTTGGCAATAAAACCAGGTCGACTGCCAACCACGGACCGACTCGGGAAAAGTGATAGACGGAAAAGAACTTTTACCCCTCATCTGGATCGCCAGGCCCCTGCACAGCTGGATCACTTGCGTCCGTTCGTCACTCGACTTGGCTTTCTTTACCAATTGGGAACGGCAAGTGAATATGTGTTTAAAGAGTCCCCAATGAGGGCGGCAACCCAAGAAACTTTCTCACAAGGAAACGAAAGCCGCAAGATACACGATGGAATTGGGAGTGAAATGGTGGAGCTGCACTCCGAAGAAGTTCAAAAAGCTCCGGAAAAGAGGATGAGGAGGTAGAGAAAATCCGCGATCGATATGGGTGGCGAGGAGGACGCACTCACCGTCACGAGGTTGGGGTTCGACTTCTCTCCCCGGGAGACGCGCAGCTTCATGGGGAAAGACTCCCCCCTCGACCATGTCGTCAAGATCTTCCTGCCGAATCACCAAGGGCATCTAGTCGCCCTGGATCCAATCCCTGGGCAGAGCAGTCCTCGAGGAAGATCCACCCCGAGCGGACTTCTTCCCCTTCCCCTGCACCGCCGCCTTCTTCGCGCGCTCCAAAGCCGACGTCTTGTCCTTCACCATCGTCGCCGGCGAGGCTCGAACGGACCTACGGCGCTAGGGTGAGAGCGGAGGTGGCAGAGGACCTTGTGGGGGGAGGAGGAAAGGCGAGAGCACACTGTTGGGGAGCCCCGAGCCGGCAACTTATAAGGAGCCGCTTCCGAGTGGCTGACCGGTAGGCCCAGGCGATCCCGTCAAATCCCGCAACAGGCGCACGCGCGGTACATGGCGAAAAAGATGGCACGGAGATCGAGGAGCTTCCATCCTATCCCATCCGATTACTTCGGCCGCCCCCGTCCCGCTCGCTTCCTGAAATTCAAATCCCGCAAAATCCGCGGGCTGCAGAACAACTCATCAAACTGAAGAGACCGCTCGTGCCGGCACTCGGTATTCCACAAGTAAGGAAATTCACTCGACGAGAGACCAAGAATGGATCAAGGTGACCGAAAGAAGTTGACAACATCATCCGTGACGATTGATCCAGTACAAGACATTCGTATAACGCTAAGAACCAGTCGGAAGGACCCCCAACTCCTTCCCCACTCAAACCTCGATCCATTCGGGGGCTAATGATGAAGCTATGTACCTAGGGTAGGGGCATGGACCTGTCCTAAGAGCCCTACCCAAGGACATCCCTGGAAGAAGTCACCTTTTAATCGACTTGAAGGTATCCCACTCGACGGATTCAAGACACTCGACCAGGAAGCTACCACTCGACCACGAAGCCAACCACTCGACTGACAGGAGATCTAAAGTCACTCCGCAAGCAAACGGTCGGCCATTAAGTAGTCTTTATGGTCATCATAGCACTTTATTAGGGACGTTACCAGTAACGCCCAGTCTTAATGTATTTTAACCCTACATTACTGGGGGCCGGAGGGGTCTGGCAAACTCTATATAAGCCAGCCCCCTCCTCAGTAGCAAGGGATCGCACCCCTGGAATTCATACACACATAATCCAATCGACCGCCTCCGGGCACCGAGACGTAGGGTTGTTACTTCCTCCGCGAAGGGCCTGAACTCGTACATCCTCGTGTGTTTACAACTTCTCCATAGCCGAGATCTAGCCTCTCCATACATACCCCCTACATCATTGTCAGAGTTAGAACCACGACAGCTATTAAAGTTCTTTCAAACTTCTCATGCCACTGTTTGGGTGCTTGCTTAAGTCCGTACAAAGACTTCAGCAACTTGCACACTTTCCCTTCCTGACCATCTAGTACAAACCCATTTGGTTGTTCCATATAAATTTTCTCGTCCAACTCTCCATTTAGGAAAGCAGTTTTAACATCCATTTGATGAACGAGAAGACCATGCGAGGCAGCTAGTGAAAGTAGAACTCGAATAGTGGTCAGTCCAGCCACAAGTGAGTAAGTATCAAACAAGTCTTCACCTTCCTTTGAAGGAAATATGCCTTAGAGGCAATAATAAAGTTATTATTTATTTCCTTATATCATGATAAATGTTTATTATTCATGCTAGAATTGTATTAACCGGAAACATAATACATGTGTGAATACATAGACAAACAGAGTGTCACTAGTATGCCTCTACTTGACTAGCTCGTTAATCAAAGATGGTTATGTTTCCTAACCATGGACAAAGAGTTGTTATTTGATAAACGGGATCACATCATTAGTTGAATGATCTGATTGACATGACCCATTCCATTAGCTTAGCACCCGATCGTTTAGTATGTTGCTATTGCTTTCTTCATGACTTATACATGTTCCTATGACTATGAGATTATGCAACTACCGTTTGCCGGAGGAACACTTTGTGTGCTACCAAACGTCACAACGTAAATGGGTGATTATAAAGGAGCTCTACAGGTGTCTCCAAAGGTACATGTTGGGTTGGCATATTTCGAGATTAGGATTTGTCACTCTGAATGTCGGAGAGGTATCTCTGGGCCCTCTCGGTAATGCACATCACTTAAGCCTTGCAAGCATTGCAACTAATGAGTTAGTTGCGGGATGATGTATTACGGAACGAGTAAAGAGACTTGCCGGTAACGAGATTGAACTAGGTATTGGATACCGACGATCGAATCTCAGGCAAGTAACATACCGATGACAAAGGGAACAACGTATGTTGTTATGCGGTCTAACCGATAAAGATCTTCGTAGAATATGTAGGAGCCAATATGGGCATCCAGGTCCCGCTATTGGTTATTGACCGAAGACGTGTCTCGGTCATGTCTACATTGTTCTCGAACCGTAGGGTCCGCACGCTTAAGGTTTCGATGACAGTTATATTATGAGTTTATGAGTTTTGATGTACCGAAGGAGTCCGGAGTCCCGGATGAGATCGAGGACATGACGAGGAGTATCGAAATGGTCGAGACGTAAAGATCGACATATTGGACGACTATATTCGGACATCGGAAAGGTTCCGAGTGACTCGGGTATTTTTTGGAGTACCGGGGAGTTACGGGAATACGGGGGAGAAGTATTGGGCCTTATTGGGCCATACAGGAAAGAGAGAGGGGCTGCCTAGGGCAGGTCGCGCGCCCCCCCAAGGCCTAGTCCGAATTGGACTAGGGGGAGTGAAATTGCGTTATATCGACTAGAGGGGGGGTGAATAGGCGATTTTTATGAAAGTCTTCAAAACGTGGAAGTTATGAAGACAAACAGTAGAGATATGCCTATCACTATGCAGCGGAAGTTAGATTACACTAGGCAAGCCATGGTCAAATATTCAACAGAGTGAAAGCACAATGACAAGTAGCTGCAGTGTAATAAGGATCAGGTAAGAAGAAGTTATGAAGCCAAACAAATCATACAGTTACGTTGTGAAGACAAAAGATATAGCAAGCATGCAATGGCTTCACAATGAGTAACAGTAAGTAAAAGGAAGTGAAGATGAAACCAGTGACTCGTTGAAGACAATGATGTGTTGGACCAGTTCCAGTTGCTGTGACAACTGTACGTCTGGTTGGAGCGGCTAGGTATTTAAACCTTAGGACACACAGTCCCGGACACCCAGTCCTGAACACGCAGCTCAGGACACCAAGTCCTCACCGTATTCTCCTTGAGCTAAGGTCACTTAGTCCTCGCCCAATCACTCTGGTAAGTCTTCAAGGTAGACTCCCAAACCTTCACAGACTTCGTTCACTGGCAATCCACAATGTCTCTTGGATGCTCTGAACGTGACGCCTAACCGTCTGGAGGATTCACAGTCCTCAAGTGTAATAAGTCTTCAGATCACACAGACAAGAAGACTTAAGTGATGCCCAATTTACTCTGGCTCTGGGTGGTTAGGGCTGTTCTCCTCACTAGAAATTTTTGTTGGGGAACGTAGCAGAAATTCAAAATTTTCCTACGTGTCACCAAGATCTATCTATGGAGAAACCAGCTACGAGTAGAAGGAGAGTGCATCTACATACCCTTGTAGATCGCTAAGCGGAAGCGTTCAAGTGAACGGGGTTGATGAAGTCGTACTCGTCGTGATTCAAATCACCGATGATCAAGTGCCGAACGCACGACACCTCCGCGTTCAACACACGTACAGCCCGGTGACGTATCCCACGCCTTGATCCAGCAAGGAGAGAGGGAGAGGTTGAGGAAGACTCCATCCAGCAGCAGCACAACGGCGTGGTGGTGGTGGAGGAGCGTGGCAATCCTGCAGGGCTTCGCCAAGCACCACGGGAGAGGAGGACGACTTGGGAGAGGGGGAGGGCTGCGCCAGAACTTCGTCTATAGCTCCCATGTGCCTCCCCACTATATATAGGGGTGGAGGGGCTGGTTTCTTGCCCTCCAAGTCCATTGGGGCGTTGTCCAAGGTGGGAGGAAAGAAATCTCATTATTTCCTTCCCCACCGATTGTTATCCCCCCTTTTTAGGGATCTTGATCTTATCCCTTCGGGATATGATCTTATTCCTTCTAAGGGGGGATCTTGGTGCGCCTTGAACAGGGGTGTGGGGCCTTGCCCCCACTACCCACGTTCATGTGGGTCCCCCCATGCAGGTGGGCCCCACTCCGGAACCTTCTAGAACCTTCCCGGTACAATACCGAAAAATCCCGAACATTTTCCGGTGGCCAAAATAGGACTTCCCATATATAAATCTTTACCTCCGGACCATTCCGGAACTCCTCGTGACGTCCGGGATCTCATCCGGGACTCCGAACAACATTCGGTAACCACATACAAACTTCCTTTATAACCCTAGCGTCGTCGAACCTTAAGTGTGTAGACCCTACGGGTTCGGGAGACATGTAGACATGACCGAGACGTTCTCCGGTCAATAACCAACAGCGGGATCTGGATACGCATGATGGCTCCCACATGTTCCACGATGATCTCATCGGATGAACCACGATGTCAAGGACTTAATCAATCCCGTATTCAATTCCCTTTGTCTATCGGTATGTTACTTGCCCGAGATTCGATCGTCAGTATCCAATACCTTGTTCAATCTCGTTACCGGCAAGTCACTTTACTCGTTCCGTAACACATCATCACGTGATCAACTCCTTGGTCACATTGCGCATATGATGATGTCCTACCGAGTGGGCCCAGAGATACCTCTCCGTTTACACGGAGTGACAAATCCCAGTCTCGATCCGCATAAAACAATAGATACTTTCGGAGATACCTGTAGTGCACCTTTATAGTCACCCAGTTACGTTGTGACGTTTGATACACCCAAAGCACTCCTACGGTATCCAGGAGTTACACGCTCTCATGGTCGAAGGAAGAGATACTTGACATTGGCAAAGCTCTAGCAAATGAACTACACGATCTTTTGTGCTAGTCTTAGGATTGGGTCTTGTCCATCACATCATTCTCCTAATGATGTGATCCCGTTATCAACGACATCCAATGTCCATAGCCAGGAAACCATGACTATCTGTTGATCACAACGAGCTAGTCAACTAGAGGCTCACTAGGGACATATTGTGGTCTATGTATTCACACGTGTATTACGATTTCCGGATAATACAGTTATAGCATGAATAAAAGCCAATTATCATGAACAAGGAAATATAATAATAATACTTTTATTATTGCCTCTAGGGCATATTTCCAACAGTCTCCCACTTGCACTAGAGTCAATAATCTAGTTCACATCGCCATGTGATTAACACTCACAGGTCACATCGCCATGTGACTAATACCCAAGAGTTTACTAGAGTCAGTAGTCTAGTTCACATCACTATGTGATTAACACTCAATGAGTTTTATGTTTGATCATGTTGCTTGTGAGAGAGGTTTTAGTCAATGGGTCTGAACCTTTCAGATCCGTGTGTGCTTTACAAATCTCTATGTCATCTCCTAGATGCAGCTACCACGCTCTATTTGGAGCTATTCCAAACAACTGTTCTACTTGGAGCTATTCTAAATTATTGCTCCATTATATGTATCCGGTCTCTCTACTCAGAGCTATCCGGATAGGTGTCAAGCTTGCATCGTCGTAACCTTTACGACGAACTCTTTTACCACCTCCATAATCGAGAAAATTCCTTAGTCCACTAGTTACTAAGGATAACTTTGACCGCTGTCCTATGAGCCATTCTTGGATCACTCTTGTACCCCTTGACTGACTCATGGCAAGGCACACTTCAGGTGCGGTACACAGCATAGCATACTGAAGAGCCTACGTCTTAAGCATAGGGGACGACCTTCGTCCTTTCTCTCTATTCTGCCGTGGTCGAGCTTTAAGTCTTAACTTCATACCTTACAACTCAGGCAAGAACTCCTTCTTTGACTGGTCCATCTTGAACACCTTCAAGATCATGTCAAGGTATGTGCTCATTTGAAAGTATTATTAAGCATTTTGATCTATCCTTATAGATCTTGATGCTCAATGTTCAAGTAGCTTAATCCAGGCTTTCCATTGAAAAACACTTTCAAAATAACCCTATATGCTTTCCAGAAATTCTACGTCATTTCTGATCAACAATATGTCAACAACATATACTCATCAGAAATTCTATAGTGCTCCCACTCACTTCTTTGGAAATACAAGTTTCTCATAAACTTTGTACAAACCCAAAATTTTTGATCATCATCAATGCATACATTCCAACTCCGAGATGCTCACTCCAGTCCTTAGAAGGATTGCTGGAGCTTTGCATACTTATTAGCATCTTTCGGGATTGACAAAACCTTCCGGTTGTATCACATACAACCTTTCCTCATTAAAATCGTCGAGGAAACAATGTTTTGACATCCTATCTGCAAGATTTCATAAATAATGCAGTAATCGCTAATATAATTCCAACAGACTCTTAGCATCGCTACGAGTGAGAAAATCTCATCGTAGTCAACTCCTTGAACTTGTCGGAAAACATCTTAACGACAAGTCGAGCTTTCTTAATGGTGACATTTACCATCATTGTCCGTCTTCCTTTTGAAATCCATCTGTACTCATTAGCCTTACGACCATCGAGCCGTTCTGCCAAAGTCTACACTTTGTTTTCATACATGGATCCTCTCTCGGATTTTATGGCCTCAAGCCATTTATCGGAATCCGGGCCCACCATCGCTTCTCCATAGCTCGTAGGTTCATTGTTGTCTAGCAACATGACCTTCAAGACAGGATTACGTACCACTCTGAAGTAATACGCATCCTTGTCATCCTACGAGGTTTGGGAGTGACTTGATCCGAAGTTTCATGATCAATATCATAAGCTTCCACTTCAATTGGTGTAGGTGCCACAGGAACAACTCCCTGTGCCCTATCACACACTAGTTGAAGAGACGGTTCAATAACCTCATCAAGTCTCCACCATCCTCCCACTCAATTCTTTCGAGAGAAACTTTTCCTCGAGAAAGGACCCGATTCTAGAAACAATCCATATTGCTTTCGGATCTGAATTAGGAGGTATACCCAACTGTTTTGGGTTTCCTATGAAGATGCATTTTATCCGCTTTGGGTTCGAGCTTATCAACCTGAAACTTTTTCATATAAGCGTCGCAGCCCCAAACTTTTAAGAAACGACAACTTAGGTTTCTCTAAACCATAATTCATACGGTGTCATCTCATCGGAATTACGTGGTGCCCTATTTAAAGTGAATGTGGTTGTCTCTAATGCCTAACCCATGAACGATAGTGGTAATTCGATAAGAGACATCATGGTACGCGCCATATCCAATAGGGTGCAACTATGATGTTCGGACACACCATCACATTATGGTGTTCCAGGCGGTATTAATTGCGAAACAATTTCCACAATGTCTTAATTGTGTGCCAAAACTCGTAACTCAGATATTCATCTCTATGATTGTATCATAGACATTTTATCCTCTTGTCACAATGATCTGCTACTTCACTCTGAAATTACTTGAACCATTCAATAATTCAGACTTGTGTTTCATCAAGTAAATATACTCAACATTTACTCGAATCATCTGTGAAGTAAGAACATAATGATATTCACTGCATGCCTCAGCACTCATTCGACTGCACACATCAAAATGTGTTACTTCCAACAAGTTGCTATCTTGTTCCATCTTACTGAAAATGAGGCTTTTCAGTCATCTTGCCCATGTGGTATGATTTGCATATCTCAAGTGATTCAAAATCAAGTGAGTCCGAACGATCCATTTGCATGGAGTTTCTTCATGCATATACACCAATAGACATGGTTCGCATGTCTCAAACTTTTCAAAAACGAGTGAGTCCAAAGATCCATCAACATGGAGCTTCTTCATGCGTTTTATACCATTATGACTTACATGGCAGTGCCACAAGTAAGTGGTACTATCATTACTATCTTATATCTTTTGGCATGAAAATGTGTATCACTACTACCGAGATTCAATAAACCATTCCTTTAGGTGCAAGACCATTGAAGGTATTATTCAAAAATAGAGTAACCATTATTCTCCTTAAATGAATAACCGTATTGCGATAGACATAATCCAATCATGTCTATGCTCAACGCAAACACCAATCTCGGTGGTAGAGGGAGCGTGCGATGCTTGATCATATCAACCTTGGAAACACTTCCAACATATATCGTCAGCTCACCTTTAGCTAGTCTCCGTTTATTCCGTAGCTTTTATTTCGAGTTACTAACACTTAGCAACCGAACCGGTATCCAATACCCTGGTGCTACTAGGAGTACTAGTAAAGTACACATTAACATAATGTATATCCAATATACTTCTATCGACCTTGCCAGCCTTCTCATCTACCAAGTATCTAGGGTAATGCTGCTCCAGTGGTTGTTCCCCTTATTACAGAAGCACTTAGTCTCGGGTTTGGGTTCAACCTTGGGTTTCTTCACTAGAGCAGCAGCTGAATTGCCATTTCATGAAGTATCCCTTTGTTCCCTTGCCCTTCTTGAAACTAGTGGTTTCACCAACCATCAACAATTGATGCTCCTTCTTGATTTCTACTTTCACGGTGTCAAACATCATGAATATTTCAAGGATCATCATATCTATCCCTGATATGTTATAGTTAATCACGAAGCTCTAGCAGCTTGGTGGCAATGACTTTGGGGAAACATCACTATCTCATCTGGAGGATCAACTCCCACTCGATTCAAGTGATTGTTGTGCTCAGACAATCTGAGCACAAGCTCAACGATTGAGCTTTTCTCCCTTAGTTTGCAGGCTAAGAAAATCGTCGGATGTCTTATACCTCTTGACGTGGGCACGAGCCTGAAATCCCAATTTCAGCCCTCGAAACATCTCATATGTTCCGCGATGTTTCGAAAACGTCTTTGGTGCCTCTACTTAAACCATTTAATTGAACTATCACGTAGTTATCAAAACGTGTATGTCCGATGTTCGCAACATCGACAAACGACGTTGGGGTTCAGCACACTGAGCGGTGCATTAAGGACATAAGCTTTCTACTGATCGCATAATCGCTACTATCAACTTTCAACTATATTTTCTCTAGGAACATATCTAAACAGTGGAACTAAAGCGCGAGCTTACGACATAATTTGCAAAAGGTCTTTTGACTATGTTCAGGATAATTAAGTTCATCTTATGAACTCCCACTTAGATAGACATCCCTCTGGTCATCTAAGTGATCACATGATCCGAGTCAACTAGGCCGTGTCCGATCATCACGTGAGACGGACTAGTCATCATCGGTGAACATCTTCATGTTGATCGTATCTACTATACGACTCATGCTCGACCTTTCAGTCTCCGTGTTCCGAGGCCATGTCTGTACATGCTAGGCTCGTCAAGTTAACCCTAAGTGTTTTCGCTGTGTAAAACTGTCTTACACCCGTTGTATGTGAACGTAAGAATCCATCACACCCGATCATCACGTGGTGCTTAGAAGCGACGAACTGTAGCAACGGTGCACAGTTAGGGGAGAACACTTCTTGAAATTGTTGTAAGGGATCATCTTATTTACTACCGTCGTTCTAAGTAAACAAGATGCATAAACATGATAAACATCACATGCAATCAAATAGAGTAGTGACATGATATGGCCAATATCATATAGCTCCTTTGATCTTCATCTTCGGGGCTCCATGATCATCTTGTCACCGGCATGACACCATGATCTCCATCATCATGATCTCCATCATCATGTCTTCATGAAGTTGTCACGCCAACGACTACTTCTACTTCTATGGCTAACGCGTTTAGCAATAAAGTAAAGTAATTTACATGGCGTTGTTCAATGACACGCAGGTCATACAATAAATAAAGACAACTCCTATGGCTCCTGCCGGTTGTCATACTCATCGACATGCAAGTCGTGAATCCTATTACAAGAACATGATCAATCTCATACATCACATATTATTCACCACATTCTTGTTGGCCATATCACATCACAAAGCATACCCTGCAAAAACAAGTTAGACGTCCTCTAATTGTTGTTTGCATGTTTTACGTGGCTGCTATGGGTTTCTAGCAAGAACGTTTCTTACCTACGCAAAACCACAACGTGATATGCCAATTGCTATTTACCCTTCATAAGGACCCTTTTCATCGAATCCGTTCCGACTAAAGTGGGAGAGACTGGCACCCGCTAGCCACCTTATGCACCAAGTGCATGTCAATCGGTGAAACCTGTCTCACGTAAGAGTACGTGTAAGGTCGGTCCGGGCCGCTTCATCCCACAATACCGTCGAAACAAGATTGGACTAGTAACGGTAAGCATATTGAACAAAATCAACGCCCACAACTATTTTGTGTTCTACTCGTGCAAAGAATCTACGCAATAGACCTAGCTCTGATACCACTGTTGGGGAACGTAGCAGAAATTCAAAATTTTCCTACGTGTCACCAAGATCTATCTATGGATAAACTAGCAACGAGGGAAGGAGAGTGCATCTACATACCCTTGTAGATCGCTAAGCGGAAGCGTTCAAGTGAACGGGGTTGATGGAGTCGTACTCGTCGTGATTCAAATCACCGATGATCAAGTGCCGAACGCACGGCACCTCCGCGTTCAACACACATACAGCCCGGTGACGTCTCCCAAGCCTTGATCCAGCAAGGAGAGAGGGAGAGGTTGAGGAAGACTCCATCCAGCAGCAGCACAACGGCGTGGTGGTGGTGGAGGAGCGTGGCAATCCTGCAGGGCTTCGCCAAGCACCGCGGGAGAGGAGGAGTACTTGTGAGAGGGGGAGGGCTGCACCAGAACTTCGTCTATAGCTCCCATGCGCCTCCCCACTATATATAGGGGTGGAGGGGCTGGTTTCTTGCCCTCCAAGTCCATTGGGGCGTTGGCCAAGGTGGGAGGAAAGAAATCTCATTATTTCCTTCCCCACCGATTGTTATCCCCCCTTTTTAGGGATCTTGATCTTATCCCTTCGGGATATGATCTTATTCCTTCTAAGGGGGGATCTTGGTGCGCCTTGACCAGGGGTGTGGGGCCTTTCCCCCACTACCCACGTTCATGTGGGTCCCCCCATGCAGGTGGGCCCCACTCCGGAACCTTCTAGAACCTTCCCGGTACAATACCGAAAAATCCCGAACATTTTCCGGTGGCCAAAATAGGACTTCCCATATATAAATCTTTACCTCCGGACCATTCCGGAACTCCTCGTGACGTCCGGGATCTCATCCGGGACTACGAACAACATTCGGTAACCACATACAAACTTCCTTTATAACCCTAGCGTCATCGAACCTTAAGTGTGTAGACCCTACGGGTTCGGGAGACATGTAGACATGACCGAGACATGTAAACTCTCGTGGCAACTTTACTTGGGCTACAAGCAAAGCTGACTTGTCCGGCTCTGGACAAGATTCGCTCTCATTATCTTCACTCGAAGACATAGGTTTTTGATTTAGGCATCACTTCAGTCATTCTGACTGGTTCTCCTGGACCCCACTTAACAGTACAGTGGTTCCTATGACTCAACACAAAAGAAAAAGAACTACGAAAGATCTAAGTCTTCGAGCTCCATATGCTTCATAACGTGTCTTCTTTTGTCATAGTCTTCAGAGTGAATATCTTCATGTACCACCTTTGTCTTCAATGTCTTCATACATTTTTAGGGGTCATCTCTGGTAGTAAAACCGAATCAATGAGGGACTTCTACCTGTATTATCCTGCAATTCTCACAAACACATTAGTCCCTCAACTAGGTTTGTCGTCAATACTCCAAAACCAACTAGGGGTGGCACTAGATGCACTTACAATCTCCCCCTTTTTGGTGATTGATGACAAACTAGTTGAAGTTTTCAACGGGGAATATAGTCTGTGAAATTGTAAAGGAATTGTCTTCATAAGTTGCAAGGGCTCCCCCTGAAGATGTGCATATAAGTTAATTTGCTTTTGGAATGCAAATGCACATGGCAGGTTGTACTTGTGGAGATCCACTTCAGCTTATGATGACAATCCACTATGCATGTGAAAGTATATGAAGATAATGACATGCATAATGGAAAATGGACGTCTGCAGAATGAGATAAGTGCGGAATATATCGTCGCACATGCGGAATTTATCTTCGCAAACAGAGTGGCAAACAAGTAGCAGACGACCATCGAGTTTTAGTGTTTACAACTCAAAGAACCAAATGAAGCAAAAACAAGAGTTGTAAACACGAAGCAAAATATAACAAAACATAAGGCACCTGCCCATATTGACCCGCTTGAAGACTATAAACATCATATGCTTCTCCCCCTTTTGTCAGTAATGACCAAAAAGGTTTGAAGACATAGAGTTTTCTACGCGTTCCCAGGCGCAGCAGGGTCGGTGGAGTTGTTTGGCGGTGCAGAGCTTGGAGGTGCTGAAGCAGGTGGCGGTGATGTAGCATCGTCGTCTTCATCAATGATTCTGGCAGTGACTGTTGCAGCAGATGAAGAAAACTCAGAGTCTTCAAGTGATGGTGTGTTGCGCATCACAGCCCTTCTAGGAGGTGTGGTGTCAAACTTGAAGTGCTCTGTGAAGCCATCCTCTTCAAGTTCAGCTTTAGTGCATATCATTGAGAGCCCTTTCCATGTACGACGGCACGTCTCATGAGTGACAAAAGCATTCTTGGTGGCAAGATTTCGAAGACGATTAACATCCACCAAGAGGCTTTTCATCTGACGCTTTAGCTAGTCGTGATGCTTATCTTGTTTTTGATGAAGGGCCACAAGAAGCTCTCGGTCAGTGAGAACACGAGTGCGCTTCTTGGGTCTTGAAGCAGGTGCACTATCAGTGGCTTCAGTTGAAGTAGGGTGTGGCGCACGTGTAGTGCCAGCCAAAGGATATACCCTGGAGATGGCTTCAACACCTTCATCGTTCTGAGTGAAGCTCTGGTGTTCTGCATTCTGAAGACTCAACGGTTGCTTGGCAGGCTCAAGATATATAGCTTCAGAGGAGGTGTCCACATCTGGCAAGAAGATCCGATGGTTTCGAGCTGAGGGCTGATACGAGATCGCAGAGTGCAGTTTGATCAGCCTCATCACCCAAGGAGCATAGAACTTCAAACCAAATAATTCTGAGCCTGACGCTGCAAGTTGGCATATGAAGAGATCATGTGTGTTGAAGCATTTTCCATGCAGGATATAGAATATGAGAGTCTTCATTGCACCCTCAATCTTGGCATGTGGTGAGTGTCCCTTAATGGGCCAGAGAGTCCGCCGGATGATGTGATATATGGTCCTGGGCAGATACTCAAAGTCTTTAACAAAGAACTCAGTTGGATAGGGTGCATCATGAGGCAATGGCTTCATCATTGAGAGCATCTGACTCATATTTGGTTCAGGCCTCTGGAATATGCTCTCAATAGCTTCAGAATGTAGTTGACAGCCTTCCTCGAAGAATTCGCCAGGAGTGGGCAGGCTGGTGAGCTCAATGATATCAAATTCATTGGCTTCATGATGGACATTTCCGGTCATCCACTCTAGGACCCAAGTCTTCGGATCTCTATTGTATCCTTTTATATGGAGAGTGGCATAGAACTGAAGCAGAAGCTCTTCATTCCAGTGCTCTTCATCAGTCACAAACGGCAGCAGACCCACTTGCTTGAAGCAATCCAAGGCTTCCTCAAGACATGGCAGACCAGCAATGGCTTCAACCTCAAGGCGCTTGTGCGGGAAGATGCGACCTTGGTTGTATAGGATGCTTGAGTAGTAGCTGCGCTGAGGATAGCTCCAGAACCTATCTGATACAATCCTTTCCCTTGAATAGGGGTTCTTGGAGCTATTGAAAAATGTATTGTCTGCCTTGAAGCTATTTATGTCAAAGGAGCCAGGTGCTGATGCAGGACCTGGGAACCTTGGCAGCCTTGGGACTGGCTTCTGAACATGAGGCCTATGCTCAACATGGTAATCAAATTGAGGACCTGCAGCAGACTCAGGAACAGAAGAGTCTGGCCTAGTAGCTTTGCTGTCTGCTGAAGCATTTGGTGGGGCGGGCTCCACATTGGCTTCAGTGTTTGTGGTGGCAGCCTCAACATTTTCTTCCTCTGCTTGTGTAGTTGGAGGGACAACCTCGGGAACGTTCTCCTGGAGAACCGCATCTTGATGGAGCGGGGGAGTGGGTTCTAGTGGTGCTTCTTCATTGTCTTCGGCTGATGCAGCCGGAATTTCTTCAGTATGGACTTGAGGTCGTGGACCTTTGCGAAGCCTACGGAACGCAGACGACGCTTGTGGGGTCGGAGTGGGCTGGGCCTCAAAGTCTTCTTCCTCCTGAGGGCAATCCGCCCATGACTCATCTTGTGCCATTGGCGTCAGAGGACGACCAATACTGATGAGTTCGCTTGTTTCAAGCTGAGGAAGGGCTGCATCATCTTGTACATTGTCTTGGTGACCAATGTCTTCAGCAGCTATGGGGTCGGCTGCTGGAATATCTTCAGCTTCAGGAGCCTCTGTGGGAGCAGGCTCATGAACTGTCAGTCGTCTTTCTGCATTGGGGTGAATGACAGAGAGGGGTTCAACCATCAAAGGCTCTGTGGGAGCAGCCCAAGCTTTCTTGATCTTGCGCTTCTTCTTGGTTGAGTAAGAAGGAGAGGCTTCAGAGTGTTTCCTCTTCCTAGCTTCAGCCTCTGCATTCCATGTCTTCTTAAGCTCTGAAGCGGTTGACCGGCTCTTTGGCTTCGACCCAGTCGTGGCGGTTGGGAAGATAATCGGAATAGCTTCTTGTCTTGGTGCCTCTGGTTCATTCACAGCAGGCTGCTTCTTCTTCTTCGCGGCCATCTTGGGGTCGATGCCAGGACGCCCAAGTGCCTTGCGCTTCTCGGCCTCATTGTAGGCCTGCACACATCGTTCTGCCAGAGACTTCATCCGCTCACGCGAGCCCTGAGCTTCAGCACGCTTCTTTAGGAAATTTTCCTTGAGCTCATGCAACATGGTTTTGAAGCTCTTCACTTCCTGCACGCTGAGCCTGGCCATGTGCTTCTTGAACTGAGCCTTTTTATGATCAATTTTCTGCTTTAGCTCAACAATGACCAATTCTGAAGCAATTGCGCCTTGGAAGGCGACGCTGAGGCCAACGGGCAGCTGCAGATCTTCGAAGCTGATGTCTGGTGAGGCAAACCATTCATCGATGAAGTTGTGGATGATGGCGACATCAAAGAGAGGCAAATTGTTGAAGATTTCAGCTTCTTCTTTGCTTTTGATAAGCTGCTCTAGAGCGTCATCTCCCAGATCTTCATCGCTTGATAGATCAATGGCTTCGCTGCGCAGAATGGCAGCAGCAGTGAGCTCTTTGCCTGTTTGTTGCTGGGGCTCCTTTTCCTTCTGGGGCTTGGAGACGCGGGATACGTCTTCAGACTGCACACTGACTTCAGGAGGTGCAGTTTTCAATGGCTTCGCCCTTGAGATTTTTGAGGCAGGGGCCGGCTTTGAAGCTTTTGGTTTCTTCGTCTGCTTTGGCTTCGGCACAGCAGGAGCTTCATCAGACTCAGAGTCAGCTGGAGGGTCATTTACGGCAGTCCCTTGGACTAAGATGTGGGTGATCAGGCCCTCAAGATTGGCAAACGGACCGATGACATTGGGTTCAGCGTAGCGTGTGCCATCTGCCCTTGGTGCTGAGGGACCAGGGTTGAAGTCTAACCCAAATTTCTTCTTGTTCAGCTTTGCTGACTGTTGAGCAAACTGGAAGTTGCGCTTGAAGAGATTGTCGTCACGACACCAGAGGAGTGACGACGGATGTGCATCATCAGGCTGTGGTCCTCGGACCATGCATGGGTAGAAGCCTTGAGCAATGGCTTCACCTCTGGTCTTGGGTATGAGATTCTTGTAAAGGATGTCCCCCCATGGCTTCTTGATGGCACATTTCTCAGCATACTCCTGGGTGACGAAGTGGTATTTGAACCACTGTTCAGCCCAATAGCGTCGAATCCATTGGATCTGGGTCTTGCGCTGCCCATAATTCTCTTCAGGATCTGTTTTATACATTTCTGCTAGGTCTTCAGGCAGATCTTTGGAAGTTCCTTCACGTCGCTGTCTGCCCCCCTTCCTTGCTGCTGCTTCTGAAGCCATAAACTTTAACTTGAAAGGCTTCAAGACTTTCAAAGGCTTCAAAGGCTTTCTTTTGCTGGTCCAACAGGAACTGGCTTCAGGAGAGTTTATGTGATGCTTTAGGAATTCTGCAAATGAATGCAGACTATGAGAACCGAAGGATTCTCCCACGGACATGTACCTGTGACAGCATTAAGGTGCGAGGGAAGGGGAAGAGGTCATATGCATTCTCAGAAGGTTTTGAAGATTAATCTGTTTAGAAGACATTGACCTCATCGTGCGAAGATATTCACTCATAGATAAGCAGTTGGTTCCAGATTTGTACGAACCCACAGATCAGTACAAATGAGGAATCTAACTACTTTATGAAGCACAAGTGAATATACTAGGCATGTTATGAGATGCAGATTAAGAGATCTAACTTGTGTGAAGATAAACCTCTTATGGTAGAAAGTGACAGAACCATGAGATCAAACGGGGCTGTAAAAAGAAGTTTTATTTACCACACTTGGAACTGCCAGACGGAAGTGGGAGATGATGCCGAGCAGTTCAGTTCTCCGTGCCCTAACTTGGCGACGGAAAACACCTACGGCGACGGCGGAGAGACGATGTCCGCGGTCGGCGTGAGGACGGCGTTGGAGAGGTTGCAGCAGCGAAGCGCTTCGTCTCCGGCGTCGTCGAGTGCTAGCGGTGGCGCTAGGGTTCATGCGAGGGTGGAAGAAGGAGATAATGACCGCGGTAAGTGTGAATTTATAGGCTCAAGGGCGGCACCGTGCTATTACACAGGTGCCCCTGGCGATTCGCATCTGAGGAATGCGTGGCCAGTTTGCGGAAGTTTTGGGTTTGTTCCACGTCCCACGCACGCCTGAATTGTCGGGCGGTCGTTCCTACTTCTCCGGATTTTATGTGGAGGAATGAGCATTGAAAATGGACTTTATGGTTGTCTCTTTATCTTCTGCTGACAAGGACGCAGTGAAGACATTCGACAGTTTCAATAGAATGCATATGACTTGGAGAGATAGAATTTGAGATAGAAAGCATAGAGAGATTAGGGTCCGATCACATTCACTTAGTTCAAAAGATTCAACCAAGAAGACATAGCTATAAGTGAATGCTGTAGAGGACAGAACACTAGTATGTATATATCTATGTAATCAAGGTAGTGAAGATAATCATGAAGACATGTTGAGTTCGAAGCCAAACCAAATGTGAAGATATTGCAAGGTAACACCATGAGTGAAACACTTCAAAATGGAACGTTTGGTGGTGGCGTTACCCACCGTATAGGAAGTATTAGACCCAGACACGGCGCACAATTATCGTGGCGCTCCGAAGTCAAATTCCACATTAATGTATTAACACTTAGAATGTATGTCTTCATTGATTGAAGATATACTTTACTTTGTGTGTTGCACATCTAAGTCGTCAATATGCATAAGTGTTAGGATGTGTGCCTGATCACAGGACATTTGAGGATTCCAAGATATTTAGCTCACACCGTAACTTGCAAAACTTCTTCTCATCCAAGGGCTTGGTGAAGATATCTGCCAATTGCTCTTCAGTGTTGACGTGTATGATATCAATGTCTTCCTTCATAACATGATCTCTGAGAAAGTGATGACGAATTTCAATGTGCTTTGTCTTCGAGTGCTGAATTGGGTTGTTGGCAATCTTGATGGCGCTTTTGTTGTCGCAGTAGAGTGGCACTTGCTTCAGATGAATGCCATAGTCCTTGAGTGTTTGCTTCATCCATAGAAGCTGAGCGCAGCAAGATCCAGCAGCAATGTATTCAGATTCAGCAGTGGAGAGAGATACACAGTTCTGCTTCTTTGAAGACCAACATACAAGTGATCGTCCCAGAAAGTGACATGTGCCTGATGTAGACTTGCGATCAACCTTGTCACCAGCATAATCAGCATCCGAAAATCCAACCAAATCAAACTCTGAGCCCTTTGGATACCATAATCCTAGAGTTGGGGTGTGAGCCAAATATCGAAGAATTCGCTTCACAGCTAAGTGATGCGACTCCTTTGGTGCCGCTTGAAATCGAGCACACATGCAAACACTAAGCATAATATCTGGCCTGGATGCACATAAATAAAGCAAAGACCCAATCATGGAGCGGTATACCTTTTGATCGAACTCTTTACCATTGTCGTCAGGACCTAGATGATGTTTGGCTGGCATTGGTGTTGTGAAGCCTTTGCAGTCTTGCATACCGAACTTCTTCAGGCAATCTTTGAGATACTTCTCTTGAGATATGAAGATGCCATTGCGTTGTTGTCGTATTTGAAGACCAAGGAAGAACTTCAGCTCCCCCATCATGGACATCTGATATTGCTCTTGCATCATATATCCAAACTCTTCACTGTACTTCTGATTGGTGCAGCCGAAGATAATGTCATCCACATATATTTGGCACACAAATAGTTCACCATCATATGTCTTCGTGAAGAGAGTGGGATCCAGGGAACCAGGTATGAAGCCTTTGCTCTTCAGGAAGTATTTGAGTGTGTCATACCAGGCCCTAGGGGCTTGTTTGAGGCCATACAATGCCTTGTTGAGCTTGTATACCATGTCAGGATGTTTTGGATTTTCAAAGCCAGGTGGTTGTGCAACATACACTTCTTCTTCAATCTTGCCATTTAGAAAGGCACTCTTCACATCCATTTGATACAGAAGTATGTTATGATGATTTGCATAGGCCAGCAGTATGCGTATGGCTTCAAGCCTAGCCACAGGAGCAAAAGTTTCATCGAAGTCAATGCCTTCCACTTGAGTATATCCTTGAGCAACGAGACGAGCTTTGTTTCTGACAACTTGACCATGCTCATCTTGCTTGTTGCGGTATATCCATTTGGTGCCTATTATGTTGTGCTTCCGTGGATCAGGACGCTTAACCAGTTCCCATACATTATTCAGCTCAAACTGTTGAAGCTCTTCTTGCATAGCTTGAATCCATTCAGGTTCCATAAAGGCTTCTTCAACTTTCTTGGGTTCTGAGATTGAGACGAATGCGAAGTGCCCACAGAAATTTGCCAGTTGAGTTGCCCTTGAACGAGTGAGTGGACCAGGTGCATTGATGTTGTCAATTATTCTGTCAATCTGCACTTCATTGGCAACATGAGGATGTACAGGGCGAAGACTTTGCTCTTGCTGATCTGTGTTGTTGTTGAGAGGAATGTCTTCAGGCTGAGCATTGTCTTCATGTTGATTAGGTGCTGAGATGATAAGTTCTTCTTCAGGATGAGCTTCAGAAGGTATAATCTCTCCAGTTCCCATTAGCTTGATTGATTCACTAGCTGGAATTTCATCTAGCACATTTGGCAGTTGCTCTCTTTGTGAACCATTTGTCTCATCGAACCGCACATCCACTGTTTCAACCACTTTGTAATGGAAGAGATTGAAGACTCTGTAGGAGTGCGAGTCCTTTCCATAGCCAAGCATAAAACCTTCATGTGCTTTTGGTGCAAACTTTGAGGTGTGGTGTGGGTCCTTGATCCAGCACCTTGCGCCAAATACTCTAAAGTAACTGACATTTGGCTTCTTGCCAGTTAGGAGTTCATAAGATGTCTTGTTCAGAAGCTTGTGAAGATAAACACGATTGATTGTATGGCATGCAGTGTCAATGGCTTCAGTCCAGAATTTTCTTGGAGTCTTGTATTCATCTAGCATCGTTCTGGCCATCTCAATGAGTGTTCTGTTCTTGCGTTTGACAACGCCATTCTGCTGTGGCGTGTACGGAGCTGAGAATTCATGTGTGATGCCCAAGGTATCAAGATATGTATCAAGGCCAGTGTTCTTGAATTCAGTACCATTGTCACTTCTGATGTGCTTTATCTTGGCGCCAAAATTGTTCATAGCATGATTGGCGAAGCGTCTGAAGACATCCTGCACTTCAGTCTTGTAAAGGATTATGTGCACCCAAGTATATCTAGAGTAATCAACAACAATGACGAAGCCATAGAGGCAAGCAGTAGTAGTAAAAGTTGAGTAGTGAGTGGGGCCGAAAAGATCCATGTGGAGCAGTTCGAAGGGTTGAGTAGTAGTCATGATTGTCTTCGAAGGATGTTTTGCCCTTGTCATCTTCCCTGCTTCATAGGCACCGCATAAGTGATCTTTCTTGAACTTGACGCCCTCGATGCCTATGACATGCTTCTTCTTCGCAAGGGTGTGGAGGTTCCTCATGCCAGCATGCCCAAGCCTCCGATGCCAAAGCCAGCATTCTGAAGCTTTTGCAAGAAGACATACTCCAAATTGTGGCCCTGCTGAGAAATCTACCACGTACAGATCATCTTTTCGATACCCTTCAAACACTAGAGACTTGTCAGATCCCATTAGTACTAGGCAACGATATTTTCCAAACATTACGATCATGTTCAAATTGCAAAGCATTGAGACAGACATTAAGTTGAAGCCAAGGGATTCAACAAGCATGACTTTATCCATGTGTTGATCCTTTGAGATTGCAACTCTGCCTAGACCCAATACCTTACTTTTACCAGTGTCAGCAAATGTGATGTGACTCTTGTTGGATGGACGTAAGGTTGAGTCCATAAGAAGGCTTCTTTTTCTAGTCATGTGATTTGTACACCCACTGTCAATAATCCATTTTGAAGACTTTGAAGACGCTGGTGTCGTACCCTACAGTGCAGTTAGGGGGATAAGCTTCACGAAGAGAATTGTGAAGCAAAAACATTTGACGAACCAGTGGGTTATGAAAACTTAGATCCAGATTAGGACTAATAGGGAGAGTAGCATGCGATTCAGGAACAAAGTACATAATGATGCCATTCGGGCATTTTATCTTGCGCCCTACAAGATTTTTAAGGTCCCCAGCAATAGCGTCAGAAGATTTTGGTTTTCTGCTGGAGACCTTTCCCTTGGCACCACGTGCCATGAAGCAGTAGGTAGGAGTGGAGTCGTTCTTGTTATTTGCATCGGTGTCGGTGATGAAGTCATTGTCTTCAGTGTTGAAGATGGACTTGGCGACGTATGCTGTAGCCAGACTCGCAATGCCGGAATCAGACTCCTCCTCAGACTCCACCCCTGCCTCCTCAGAAGCGGACTCCTCCTCTGAATCCATTTCCTTGCCAACAAACGCACGTGCCTTGCCAGATGAGCTCTTCTTGTGTGATGAAGACTTTGAGGAAGACTTGGAAGAAGACTTTGAGTATTTCTTCTTCTTCTTGTCGTCAGAATCATATTCCTTGCTCTTCTTCTTCCTTCTGTTCTCATTGTCCCATTGTGGACACTCAAAGATGAAGTGTCCAGTTTTCTTGCACTTGTGACATGTTTTCTTCTTGTAGTCATGAGAAGAAGCTTCATCATTCCTTGAGCTTGATCGTGAAGATTTTCTGAAGCCTTTCTTCTTGCTGAATTTTTGGAACTTCTTCACTAGCATTGCAAGTTCTCTTCCAATGTCTTCAGGATCATCAGAACAGCTGTCAGATTCTTCTTCAGATGAGGAAACAGCTTTTGCCTTCAAGGCACGAGTTCGCCCATAGTTTGGACCGTAGATATCTCTTTTCTCAGAAAGCTGAAACTCATGTGTGTTGAGCCTCTCAAGTATGTCAGACGGATCGAGTGTCTTGAAATCAAGACGTTCTTGAATCATCAGGGCTAGGATGTCAAATGAACTATCAAGTGATCTCAGCAGCATCTTGACGATTTCATGTTTGGTGATCTCAGTGGCGCCGAGGGCTTGAAGCTCATTTGTGATGTCAGTGAGCCGATCAAATGTGTGCTGGACATTCTCATTGTCATTTCGCTTGAAGCGGTTGAAGAGGTTGCGAAGAACATTGATTCTTTGATCTCTCTGGGTTGAGACGCCTTCATTGACCTTGGAGAGCCAGTCCCAGACCAGCTTGGATGTCTTCAAGGCACTCACACGGCCATACTGTCCTTTTGTCAGATGACCACAGATGATATTTTTGACAGTAGAGTCCAGTTGAGTGAACTTCTTGACATCAGCAGCAGTGACACCTTCTCCAGCCTTGGGAACGCCGTTCTCGACGACATACCATAGGTCGACGTCAATGGCTTCAAGATGCATGCGCATCTTATTCTTCCAGTAGGGATATTCAGTTCCATCGAAGACGGGGCACGCAGCGGAGACTTTGATTATCCCTGCAGTCGACATAGCTAAAACTCTAGGTGGTTAAACCGAATCACACAGAACAAGGGAGCACCTCGCTCTGATACCAATTGAAAGTGCGTTATATCAACTAGATGGGGGTGAATAGGCGATTTTTATGAAAGTCTTCAAAACGTGGAAGTTATGAAGACAAACAGTAGAGATATGCCTATCACTATGCAGCGGAAGTTAGATTACACTAGGCAAGCCATGGTCAAATATTCAACAGAGTGAAAGCACAATGACAAGTAGCTGCAGTGTAATAAGGATCAGGTAGGAAGAAGTTATGAAGCCAAACAAATCATACAGTTACATTGTGAAGACAAAAGATATAGCAAGCATGCAATGGCTTCACAATGAGTAACAATAAGTAAAAGGAAGTGAAGATGAAACCAGTGACTCGTTGAAGACAATGATGTGTTGGACCAGTTCCAGTTGTTGTGACAACTGTACGTCTGGTTGGAGCGGCTAGGTATTTAAACCTTAGGACACACAATCCTGGACACCCAGTCCTGAACACGTAGCTCAGGACACCAAGTCCTCACCGTATTCTCCTTGAGCTAAGGTCACTTAGTCCTCGCCCAATCACTCTGGTAAGCCTTCAAGGTAGACTCCCAAACCTTCACAGACTTCGTTCACTAGCAATCCACAATGTCTCTTGGATGCTCTGAACGTGACGCCTAACCGTCTGGAGGATTCACAGTCCTCAAGTATAATAAGTCTTCAGATCACACAGACAAGAAGACTTAAGTGATGCCCAATTTACTCTGGCTTTGGGTGGTTAAGGCTTTTCTCCTCACTAGAAATTTTCTCTCAAAGGCTTCGAGGTGCGTTGCTCTCAAACGACAAAAGCCGTGCACTGAAATCTGAGTAGCCAACCGTTTATGGTTGTGGGGTTGGGCTATTTATAGCCACTTGGCAACCCGACCTGATTTGTCCGAAATGACCCTGGGTCACTAAGGAACTGACACGTGTCTCAAGGTCAGATTTCGAACTCTCATGGAAACTTTACTTGGGCTACAAGCAAAGCTGACTTGTCCGGCTCTGGACAAGATTCGCTCTCATTGTCTTCACTCGAAGACATAGGTTTTTGATTTAGGCATCACTTCAGTCATTCTGACTAGTTCTCCTGGACCCCACTTCATAGTACGGTGGTTCCTATGACTCAACACAAAAGAAAAAGAACTACGAAAGATCTAAGTCTTCGAGCTCCATATGCTTCATAACGTGTCTTCTTTTGTCATAGTCTTCAGAGTGAATATCTTCATGTACCACCTTTGTCTTCAATGTCTTCATACATTTTTAGGGGTCATCTCTGGTAGTAAAACCGAATCAATGAGGGACTTCTACCTGTATTATCCTGCAATTCTCACAAACACATTAGTCCCTCAACTAGGTTTGTCATCAATACTCCAAAACCAACTAGGGGTGGCACTAGATGCACTTACAGGGAGGGGTTGCGCCCCCTCCTTCCTTCCCTTCTCCCTTCCCCTTCCTTGTCTCCTACTCCTACTACATGGAAGGACTCCTAGTTGGACTAGGAAAGGGGGAATCCTACTCCCGGTGGGAGTAGGACTCCCCTAGGGCGCGCCATAGAGAGGGCCGGCCCTCCCCTCCTCCACTCCTTTATATACGGGGGCAGGGGGCACCCCATAGACACATAAGTTTATCTTCGTGATCGTTACTTAGCCGTGTGTGGCGCCCCCTTCCACCATATTCCACCTCGGTCATATTGTAGCAGTGCTTAGGCGAAGCCCTGCGACGGTTGAACATCAAGATCGTCACCACGCCGTCGTGCTGACGGAACTCCTCCCCGAAGCTTTGCTAGATCGGAGCCCGGGGAGCGTCATCGAGCTGAACGTGTGCCAAGAACTCAGAGGTACCGGAGTAACGGTGCTTGGATCGGTTGGACCGGGAAGACGTACGACTACTTCCTCTACGTTGCATCAACGCTTCTGCTTCGGTCTACGAGGGTACGTAGACAACACTCTCCCATCTCGTTGCTATGCATCACCATGATCTTGCGTGTGCGTAGGAAATTTTTTGAAATTACTACATTTCCCAACAGTGGCATCCGAGCCTAGGTTTTATGTGTTGATGTTATATGCACGAGTAGAACACAAGTGAGTTGTGGGCGATATAAGTCATACTGCTTACCAGCATGTCATACTTTGGTTCGGCGGTATTGTTGGATGAAGCGGCCAGACCGACATTACGCGTACGCTTACGCAAGACTGGTTCTACCGACGTGCTTTGCACACAGGTGGCTGGCGGGTGTCAGTTTCTCCAACTTTAGTTGAACCGAGTGTGGCTACGCCCGGTCCTTGCGAAGGTTAAAACAGCACCAACTTGACAAACTATCGTTGTGGTTTTTTATGCGTAGGTAAGATTGGTTCTTGCTTAAGCCCGTAGCAGCCATGTAAAACTTGCAACAACAAAGTAGAGGATGTCTAACTTGTTTTTGCAGGGCATGTTGTGATGTGATATGGTCAAGATGTAATAAGTTGTTGTATGAGATGATCATGTTTTGTTGAAGTTATCGGCAACTGGCAAAAGCCTTATGGTTATCTCTCTATTGCATAAGATGCAAGCGCCAAATAATTGCTTTACTTTATCGCTATGCGATAGCAATAGTTGCAAGAGCAATAGTTGGCGAGATGACCGTGTGACGACACATTGATATAGATCAAGATGATGGAGATCATGGTGTCATGCTGGTGACGATAGAGATCATGACAGTACTTTGGAGATGGAGATCAAAGGCGCAAGATGATGATGGCCATATCATGTCACATATTTTGATTGCATATGATGTTTATCTTTTATACATCTTATTTTGCTTAGTTTGACGGTAGCATTTTAATATGATCTCTCACTAATTATCAAGAAGTGTTCTCCCTGAGTATGCACTGTTGCGAAAGTTCTTCGTGCTGAAACACCAAGTGATGATCGGGTGTGATAGGCTCTACGTTCAAATACAACGGGTGCAAAACAGTTGCACACGCAGAATACTCAGGTTATACTTGATGAGCCAAGCATATACAGATATGGCCTCGGAACACGGAGACCGAAAGGTCGAGCGTGAATCATATAGTAGATATGATCAACATAGTGATGTTCACCAATGAAACTACTCCATCTCACGTGATGATCGGACATGGTTTAGTTGATCTGGATCACGTAATCACTTAGAGGATTAGAGGGATGTCTATCTAAGTGGGAGTTCTTTAAGTAATATGATTAATTGAACTTTAATTTATCATGCACTTAGTCCTGGTAGTATTAGCATATCTATGTTGTAGATCAATAGCTCGCGTTGTTGCTTTCATATGTTTATTTTGATATGTTCCTAGAGAAAATTGTGTTGAAAAATGTTAGTAGCAAAGATGCGATTGGATCTGTGATCTAAGGTTTATCCTCATTGCTGCACAGAAGAATTATGTCCTTGATGCACCGCGAGGTGACGGACCTATTGCAGGAGCAGATGCAGACGTTATGAACGTTTGGCTAGCTCAATATGATGACTACTTGATAGTTTAGTGCATCATGCTTAACGGCTTAGAATCGGGACTTCAGAGACGTTTTTGAACGTCATGGACCATATGAGATGTTCCAGGAGTTGAAGTTAATATTTCAAGCAAATACCCGAGTTGAGAGATATGAAGTCTCCAACAAGTTCTATAGCTAAAAGATGGAGGAGAATCGCTCAACTAGTGAGCATGTGCTCAGATTGTCTGGGTACTACAATCGCTTGAATCAAGTGGGAGTTAATCTTCCAGATAAAATAGTGATTGACATAATTCTCTAGTCACCATCACCAAGTTAGTAGAACTTCATGATGAACTATATTATGCAAGGGATGACGAAAACGACTCCCGAGCTTTTCATGATGATGAAATCAATGAAGGTAGAAATCAAGAAAGAGCATCAAGTGTTGATGGTTGACAAGACCACTAGTTTCAAGAAAAAGGGCAAAGGGAAGAAGGGGAACTTAAAGAAGAACAGCAAGCAAGTTGCTGCTCAAGTGAAGAAGCCCAAGTCTGATCCTAAGCCTGAGACTAAGTGCTTCTACTGCAAAGGGACTGGTCACTGGAAGCAGAACTGCCCCAAGTGTTTGGCGGATAAGAAGGATGGCAAAGTGAACAAAAGCATATTTGATATACATGTTATTGATGTGTACTTTACTAGTGTTTATAGCAACCCCTCAATATTTGATACTGGATCAGTTGCTAAGAGTAGTAACTCGAAACAGGAGTTGCAGAATAAACAGAGACTAGTTAAGGGTGAAGTGACAATGTGTGTTGGAAGTAGTTCCAAGATTGATATGATCATCATCGCACACTCCCCTATACTTTCGGGATTAGTGTTGAACCTAAATAAGTGTTATTTGGTTCTTGCGTTGAGCATGAATATGATTTGATCATGTTTATTGCAATATGGTTATTCATTAAAGTCAGAGAATAATTGTTGTTCTGTTTACATGAATAAAACCTTCGATGGTCATACACCCAATGAAACAAGTTCGTTGGATCTCGATCGTAGTGATACACATATTCATAATATTGAAACCAAAAGATGCAAAGTTAATAATGATAGTGCAACTTATTTGTGGCACTGCCGTTTAAGTCATATTGGTGTAAAGCGCATGAAGAAACTCCTTGATGATGGGCTTTTGGAATCACTTGATTATGAATCACTTGATGCTTGCGAACCATGCCTTATGAGAAAGATGACTAAAACACCGTTCTCCGGAACAATGAAGCAACCAACAGATTTGTTGGAAATCATACATACTGATGTATGTGGTCCGATGAATATTAAGGCTTGCAGCAGGTATCATTATTTTCTGACCTTCACAGATGATTTGAGCAGATATGGGGATATCTACTTGATGAAACATAAGTCTGAAACATTTGAACAGTTCAAAGAATTTTAGAGTGAAGTGGAAAATCATCATGACAAGAAAATAAAAGTTTTTACGATATGATCGCAGAGGTAAAATATTTGAGTTACGAGTTTGGCCTTCAATTAAAACAATGTGAAATAGTTTCACTACTCACGCCACCTGGAACACGATAGTGTAATGGTGTGTCCAAACGTCATAACCGTACTTTATTAGATATAGTGCGATCTATGATGTCTCTTACCGATCTACCACTATCGTTTTGGGGTTATGCATTAGAGACAGCTGCATTCACGTTAAATAGGGCACCATCTAAATCCGTTGAGACGACACCGTGTGAACTATGATTTGGCAAGAAACCTAAGCTGTCGTTTCTTAAAATTTGGAGTTGTGATGCTTATGTGAAAAAGTTTCATCTCGATAATCTCAAACTCAAATCGAAGAAATATGTCTTCATAGGATACCCAAAGGAGACAGTTGGGTACACCTTCTATCACAGATCCGAAGGCAAGACATTCGTTGCTAAGAATGGATCCTTTCTAGAGAAGGAGTTTCTCTCGAAAGAAGTGAGTGGGAGGAAAGTAGAAAACTTGATAAGGTAATTGTACCTTCTCCCTTATTGGAAAATAGTTCATCACAGAAATCTGTTCCTGTGACTACTACACCAATTAGTGAGGAAGCTAATGATGATGATCATGTAACTTCAGATCAAGTTACTACCGAATCTCGTAGGTAAACCAGAGTGAGATCCGCACCAGAGTGGTATGGTAATCCTATTCTGGAGGTCATGTTACTTGACCATGATGAACCTACGAACTATGAGGAAGCGATGATGAGCCCAGATTCCGATAAATGGCTTGAGGCCATGAAATCTGAGATAGGATCCATGTATGAGAACAAAGTGTGGACTTTGGTGGACTTGCCCGAGGATCGGCAAGCCATTGATAATAAATGGATCTTCAAGAGGAAGACGGACACGGATAGTAGTGTTACTATCTACAAAGCTAGAATTGTTGCAAAAGGTTTTCGACAAGTTCAAGGTGTTGACTATGATGAGAGTTTCTCACTCGTATCTATGCTTAAGTCTGTCCGAATCATGTTAGCAATTGCCGCATTTTATGAAATCTGGCAAAACAAAACTGCATTCCTTAATGGATTTATTAAAGAAGAGTTGTATGTGATGCAACAAGATGGTTTTGTCAATCCTAAAGGTGCTAACAAAATATGCAAGCTCCAGCGATCCATTTATGGACTGATGCAAGCATCTCGGAGTTGGAATATACGCTTTGATAAGTTGATCAAAGCATATAGTTTTATACAGACTTGCGGTGAAGCCTGTATTTACAAGAAAGTGAGTGGGAACACTACAACATTTCTGATAAGTATATGTGAATGCCATATTGTTGATCGGAAATAATGTAGAATTATTCTGCAAAGCATAAAGGAGTGTTTGAAAGGAGTTTTTCAAAGAAAGACCTCGGTGAAGCTGCTTACATATTGAGTATCAAGATCTATAGAGATAGATCAAGACGCTTGATAAGTTTTTTCAATGAGTACATACCTTGACAAGATTTTTGAAGTAGTTCAAAATGGAACAGTCAAAGAAAAAGTTTCTTGCCTGTGTTACAAGGTGTGAAGTTGAGTAAGACTCAAAGCCCGACCACGGCAGAAGATAGAAAGAGAATGAAAGTCATTCCCTAAGCCTCAGTCATAGGTTCTATAAAGTATACCATGCTGTGTACCAGATCTATTGTATACCATACACTGTGTTAAGAGAGGGAGTACAACAGTGATCTAGGAGTAGATCAATGGACAGCGGTCAAAATTATCCCTACTGGAATAAGGATATGTTTCTCGATTATGGAGGTGACAAAAGGTTGTCGTAAAGGGTTACGTCGATGCAAGTTTTGGCACTGATCCAGATGACTATAAGTCTCAGTCTGGATACATATTGAAAGTGGGAGCAATTAGCTAGAGTAGCTCCATGCAGAGCATTGTTGAATACATGCGGATCTGAATGTGGCAGACCCGTTGACTAAACTTCTCTCACAAGCAAAACATGATCACTTTTTGGGTCTTAATCACATAGCGATGTGAACTAGATTATTGAATCTAGTAAACCCTTTGGGTGTTAGTCACATGGAGATGTGAACCAATCACATAAAGATGTGAATTATTGATGTTAAATCACATGGCGATGTGATCTAGATTATTGACTCTAGTGCAAGTGGGAGACTGAAGGAAATATGCCCTAGAGGCAATAATAAAGTTATTATTTATTTCCTTATATCATGATAAATGTTTATTATTCATGCTAGAATTGTATTAACCGGAAACATAATGCATGTGTGAATACATAGACAAACAGAGTGTCACTAGTATGCCTCTACTTGACTAGCTCGTTAATCAAAGATGGTTATGTTTCCTAACCATGGACAAAGAGTTGTTATTTGATTAATGGGATCACATCATTAGTTGAATGACCTGATTGACATGACCCATTCCATTAGCTTAGCACCCGATCGTTTAGTATGTTGCTATTGCTTTCTTCATGACTTATACATGTTCCTATGACTATGAGATTATGCAACTCCCGTTTGCCGGAGGAACACTTTGTGTGCTACCAAACGTCACAACGTAACTGGGTGATTATAAAGGAGCTCTATAGGTGTCTCCAAAGGTACATGTTGGGTTGGCGTATTTCGAGATTAGGATTTGTCACTCCGAATGTCGGAGAGGTATCTCTGGGCCCTCTCGGTAATGCACATCACTTAAGCCTTGCAAGCATTGCAACTAATGAGTTAGTTGCGGGATGATGTATTACGGAACGAGTAAAGAGACTTGCCGGTAACGAGATTGAACTAGGTATTGGATACCGATGATCGAATCTCAGGCAAGTAACATACCGATGACAAAGGGAACAACGTATGTTGTTATGCGGTCTGACCGATAAAGATCTTCGTAGAATATGTAGGAGCCAATATGGGCATCCAGGTCCTGCTATTGGTTATTGACCTGAGACGTGTCTCGGTCATGTCTACATTGTTCTCGAACCGTAGGGTCCGCACGCTTAAGATTTCGATGACAGTTATATTATGAGTTTATGAGTTTATGAGTTTTGATGTACCAAAGGAGTTCGGAGTCCCGGATGAGATCGGGGACATGACGAGGAGTCTCGAAATGGTCGAGACGTAAAGATCGATATATTGGACGACTATATTCGGACATCATAAAGGTTCTGAGTGATTCGGGTATTTTTCGGAGTACTGGGGAGTTACGGGAATACGGGGGAGAAGTATTCGACCTTATTGGGCCATACGGGAAAGAGAGAGGGGCTGCCTAGGGCAGGCCGCGCGCCCCCAAGGCCTAGTCCGAATTGGACTAGGGGGAGGGGCTGCGCCCCCTCCTTCCTTCCCTTCTCCCATCCCCTTCCTTGTCTCCTACTCCTACTACATGGAAGGACTCCTAGTTAGACTAGGAAAGGGGGAGTCCTACTCCCGGTGGGAGTAGGACTCCCCTAGGGCGCGCCATAGAGAGGGCCGGCCCTCCCCTCCTCCACTCCTTTATATACGGGGGCAGGGGGCACCCCATAGACACACAAGTTGATCTTCGTGATCGTTCCTTAGCCGTGTGCGGTGCCCCCCTTCCACCATATTCCACCTCGGTCATATTGTAGCAGTGCTTAGGCGAAGCCCTGCGACGGTTGAACATCAAGATCGTCACCACGCCATCGTGCTGACGGAACTCCTCCCCGAAGCTTTGCTGGATCGGAGCCCGGGGAGCGTCATCGAGCTGAATGTGTGCCAAGAACTCGGAGATACCGGAGTAACGGTGCTTGGATCGGTTGGACCGGGAAGACGTACGACTACTTCCTCTACGTTGCACCAACGCTTCCGCTTCGGTCTACGAGGGTACGTAGACAACACTCTCCCATCTCGTTGCTATGCATCACCATGATCTTGCGTGTGCGTAGGATTTTTTTTGAAATTACTACGTTTCCCAACACCTTTTGGGTATAACCCTTAGCCACGAGCCGAGCATTATACTTTTCAATAGTACCATCAGGCCTAAGCTTCTTCTTGAATACCCATTTGCATCCTTTAGGTTTGCACCCATAAGGATGATTAGTTATCTCCCAAGTTTCATTTGCCAAGATGGAATCCATCTCGCTACGAACCGCTTCCTTCCAGTAGTCAGCATCTTCAGATGCATAGACCTCTGAAATAGAACTGTGAGTGTCATCTATGAGGTACACAAGAAAATCATCACCAAAGGACTTTGCAGTCCTCTGTCTCTTGCTCCTAATAGGAACTTCATTGTTCTCCTCCACAGGACTTTCAAAGTGTTCCATCGAAATTGTAGGTTCGATAATTGTAACTGGTTCCTGATTCGATGAACTAGGCATCTTCTGATTAGATCAGGTAGCCATATCCTTCATGGGAAAGATATCTTCAAAGAAAGTCGCATCATTCGACTCCATGATCGTACCAACATGCATGTCAGGTACCTCAGATTTTACAACCAAGAATCTATAGCCAATGCTATGAAAAGCATATCCTAGGAAAACACAATCCACAGTCTTTGGTCCAAGCTTCCGCTTCTTTGAAATTGGAGAATTGACTTTCGCCAAACAACCCCATGTTCGCAGATAAGAGAGTTTTAACCTTTTCTTCTCCCATTCCACGAATGGAGTTATCTCTTTGTTCTTTGTGGGGACTCGGTTCAGGACATGACATGCTGTCAGTATCGCCTCCCCCCACCATGCCTTGGAGAGACCCGATGTATCTAACTTGGCGTTAACCAAATCAGTTAGAGTACGGTTCTTTCTTTCGGCCACCCCATTTGACTGAGGTGAGTAGGAAGGAGTCCTCTCATGGATTATACCATGTTCCGCACAAAAAGCATCAAACTCATTGGAAAAATACTCTCCATCACGGTCGGACCTAAGCCTCTTGATTTTTCGATCAAGTTAGTTTTCCACTTCAGCTTTATAGATCTTGAAAAAGTTCAAAGCCTCATCCTTAGATTTCAGAAGATACACACGGCAGTATCTAGTGGAGTCATCAATTAACGTCATGAAATATTTCTTTCCACCTTTTGTCAACACGCCATTTATTTCACATAGATCTGAATGTATGAGCTCTAGTGGTGCAATATTTCTTATTTCCACAGTCGTGTGAGACTTACGAGGTTGCTTAGCTTGCATACACACTTGACACTTAGATCCCTTGACGGCGGTGAAACTAGAGATTAAGTTCAACTTCGCTAGTCGCGACATGCAACCAAATTTAACATGACAAAGACGTGAATGCCACACATTGGATTCACTATTGTTGCAAATATGATTAACAACTTTATTACAAATGTCTGATAAGGATAAACGAAACAAGCCTCCTGACTCATAGCCTTTACCAACAAAGGTTCCATACTTGGATATTACAAATTTATTCGACTCAAAGACAAACTTGTAGCCATCTCTACACAGAAGAGATCCGCTAACAAGATTTTTATTGACAGAGGGGCCATAATGCATGTTCTTCAGCCGCACGATCTTCCCCGAAGTAAACTTCAGATCAACCATGCCAACACCACGAACAGAAGCACTTGAACCGTTGCCCATCAGCACGGTTGAAGTCCCCGCGGTCTGATAAGACGAAAACATGGAAATATCACTGCATACATGCACATTAGCACCTGTGTCAATCAACCAGTCAGGAGAATGACATACTAAAAGAATAGTGGGAAATATACCATACCCAGCATCCTTCATGTCAGTGTCTCCAATGACAACATTAGCGGTCTTGCCGCCTTTCCCAGGATGACAACATTAGCGGTCTTGCAACTAGGAGCCCAATGATCAGGATCCCCACACACATGACAAGCACCTTTCTTCTTGCCATTCTTCTTCTTGAAGTTCGTGTGTTGCACAGCCTTGTTCTTCCCATCAAACTTAGTTTTTCCATCAAACCTGCCCTTGTTCTTGAACTTGTGGGGCTGGAAGTTCTGCTTCTGTACCACATTGGCACTAGATCCTCCCTCAATACCTCGAGCACGTGTGTCCTTTGCTCTCGCCTTTTCTTCCACATCAAGAGTGCCAATGAGATCCGGGACGGAAAACTCCTGCCTCTTATGCTTCAGCAAGGTAGCAAAGTTCCTCCATGAAGGAGGAAGCTTAGTGATGATACCTCCGGCAACAAACTTGTCCGGTAGCATACAACTGAAGTGCTCAAGTTCTCTAGCAAATGACTATATCTCATGAGCTTGATCAACCACGGAGCGCTCTTCAGTCATCCTGTAATCATAGAATTGCTCCATGATGTACAGCTCAGTGCCAGCATCCGAGACCCCAAACTTGGCCTCGAGTGTATCCCACATATCTTTTCCATTATCAATTGACACATAAGCATCAACTATGTTCTCACTAAGAACACTCAAGAGAGCAGCCTTAAACAGAGTATCCATTTTCTGAAAAGCTTATGCCTGTTGAGCATCAAGCTCTCCTTCAGGTTTGCCGAGAGTGGCGTCATAGCAACTCATGGTTTGAAACCATAAGACTGCTCTCACGCACCACCTCTTATAGTGGATACCCTCAAACATAGGAGGTCTCATGGAAGCAACAAAACCACTTGGGGTAAATTGCCTATAATAGGGTTTTTGGATTGTTGGAAATATGAGCAATTTACCAAATGATTTTATTAACAGAGATACTAGATAAAGCATGACTAATATAGTAGAGATAAAACAAGTCATGCGTTCTGACAGAGAGAAGGTAAATAGCTTCTGCATATATGAACCATAGCCTATCATATCTAAAGCAGACAGTATAGCAACTAGCATATATGAAGTAGAACCTATCATGTGTAGGACAAGGAGTAGAACAAGGAACTGCGGTAGAACCTTTAACAGGAAAGACAAGAACACGTACGGGACAGCAGCAGCAGAAGCGCTGGACTTGGGGTCGGTGTCCTCGCCTGTCATGTCGTCGAGGAGGTCGTGGACGTCGGGGAAGTAGTCGTCGGCGACCGGATCGTCCGTGATGAAGCAGCCAGTAGTCGCGCTGAGCGCTCCCCAAAAACCTTATCACCCTTCTCCCGTACAGGACTCAAAATGTGCGGTTTTGGAGGCCTGCTGTCCCGACCTGCGGTGCACGCCGCAAGACGGGATGGGGAAGAACGTAGCAGCAGCGTAGTGGTCGGAACTTTGTGGCGAGAGGAAGAGGAGCTTCTGTTGTGTCTCTCTGGAGAGGAGCGACCTCTCTTATATAGGCACAGGAGAAGGACGCGAAGAGGCTGCGGCAGGAGGTGAAGCAACGAAGGGAGACGAAGCGAACAGGCAGCGGCCCACGTGACCTTTCGTATACCCGTCGTGCGTGGTAAAAATTTAGATATCGGCTCGGCTCATTCCCGTCGTGACGTGGCGTGGCGTGGCGTGGCGTGGCGAGGCGGGTGGCGGAGAAGGAGCGCGCGTGGATATCCCTCTTGTTCTCATGCTCGTACAAGTGGGGAAAGAACCTTCCTTATAAGGAGGTCCAACTCCCACTAAACTAGCAATGTGGGACTAAACTTTAGTAGTATCCCTTGCCTTGCACAAATGGGCTAAGTGGGCCTCTAGGATTTATTAGGAATTTCTGAAATAGTTATTGGGCTGCCCAAAATAGACTAAATTCCAGCACATCCTAGGTCCTTGAACTATTTTGAATGTGTCATGTATGTTCTCAAACTATGAAAAATGTCATCTAGGTCCTCAGAAATTCTTGAAGTGTAATAGGTGTGTGTATATGTGACACCTCTGAAATAGTTCAAGCACCTACGTGACACATTTGAAATAGTTTGAGGACATGAATAGCACACATATTGCACTTCGAGGACCTGGATGACGATTTTCATAGTTTGAGGACCAATGTGACATCTCTGAAATAGTTTGAGGACCAATGATGCACTTCACTCCGCCGGAGGGCTGGTTCGGCGTTTGTCCCAACACACACTACACCAGGAGAGATTTGGGGGTGCTGCAAGCCAAGGGAAGTGGGCGAGCTCTGATGAAGCTACAACCGACACCTGCAGTGATAGAACCGGGTGCTGGAACCAACCGATGACATGCTGCAGCCCCAGCGCCATAGTGTTGGAACCGCTTGACGGTAGTGCTCGAACCGCCTGACGATAGTGTTGGAACCGGCGATGCAGGAAGCTGTGACGGCGGCGCTGAAGATGCGATGGGGAGCGGCTCCGATGTTGCAACCAGCGTGCGCCGAGGAGCTGCAAACCTGTTTTTTTGGAAATGGAGGGCGTACCCCTGGCCTCTGCATCATAATGATGCATACAGCCATATTATTAAAAAGTCGCAAAGTATCACAAAGTCGTCAAAGTATTACAGCTCGCAAGCGGAGCGAAAAATAAAAGTAAAGCAAAGTTCATGCTAACAATCACAATCGGAATGACAATAAGAAGGATAAGCTCCCTAGACTCATATCATGTTATGTGACCGTCATCCGAACCGGTTGAGTATAGCCCGTGCGACCATCTCCCACTGGTTGCACCCAGTAATCAAAGGCTCCCTGGATTTCATAGGAGTGAGTAAGGACCACGTACGGATCCAAGCGGTACCTCTGAAGATGACTTGCAAGAAAGTTAAATTGTGTTGTCTGTTAAATATCAAATCATTCCTGCAATTCCATATAGCCCACAATAGTGCACATATTTCAATCCGAATATGAGTCACCGTAGTATGTTCGACCCCAGTTAACCACATTTCAAACAATGATGCAATATCAACTGGAGGAGTAATGTTGAAGGCTATACGAATCGTTCTCCAAAGTAATTTGACCAATAAGCATTCAAGAAGTAAATATTATACTGTTTTATCATGATCACAAAAGCAACATCGTGGAGCTGCAAACCTGTTGTTGCCGGATGCGACCGTGGACAGGTTTCATGGCGTCGTTGGCACCGACGAGGAGTGGTGCTGCCATGACAAACGAGGTTGCTATGGCGGTGACGGCGCGGGGACCTCAGGGAGTTGTCGATGCGGAGGGGAGTGGTGGCTTTTGGCAACCGCGTAGGGCTCACGTGTTTTTAGTTTTAGGAAACGAAAGTTGTGTTTTGCATGCGGATAATATGACGGATGCTGATCCCACGGCTGACAACACTAACCTAATCCTACGGTGTCAAGGTGGACCGATGCAGCGCTAGGGCCTGTCAAGCGGCGCCTAGCAGTGCCCTCTATATGTGCACTAGTCTTGGCCGGGGGCTATCCTCCTTTTCAAAATGAAAACAAAAACAAAAATGCACTATAGTCTAGTAGCAAAGAGTGGGTATACACTAATACACACGTTTATAACTTTTACTAGTACTCCCTCCGTTCCAGAATACTTGACTACCATTTGTCCAAAAATAGATGTACTTATATATCAAAATATGTCTAGATACATCTATATTTTGACAAATGAAAGTCATATATTGTGAAACGGAGAGAGTACATGATAAGAGTATCCAATCTAGGAGAAAAGGTAACAAGATACTTATGTTTTTCATGTACATATGAACTGATCGGTCAGTAAATTGGCCAGCGGATAAAAAATACATACTCTCTCCGTCTTAAAATAAGTGTCACGGCCCCGGCGCACGAACCGAGGATGGTGGCTACGATCCCGATGACCAACGCGGCGACACTCAGTCGACTGTTGGTTTCAGGGGAGTTGTCGTGGAATTTGATCAGAACCATGGAGATGGCGATGAGCAGCAGGGCGAGGACGGCCAGCAGCACGATGACCGTGCACCTGCCGCACTCGTCAGGCTCCGCTGCCGCCTCCACGAGCTGGTCGTGTAGGAAATTCGGCGGGTTCTCCACGTCGTTGGCCATTGTGCGTCGGACTAGCCGGCTTGTCGATCGTCGGTCCCGTCGACAGTCCGGCCCTGCTGGCGTGTAGAAGACGATGCTACTGTATTTGTTCTGTTGAGCTAATTAACTACTGTAAGCCGCGTCTGCTTCGGTTTGAAACTTCGTTCCACGTAATTGTAACGGACAACGAACACATGCAAGGGCGTATGTAACACCAGGGCCGGCCCTAAGCCATGGCGAGGAGTGCAGCCGCCTAGGGCCCAGCATGTCCAGGGGCCCACCATACTCTCTGTGCACATATATTGATATATTTGAAGGGAAAAAATAAACTAAGGTAGCACTCGCAGCCCATTAAGAACGGTGGAGTCAGCCATGAGAATTAATCCTAATTGCTTCGTTTTGTGTGAGACAGCGCCGCCGGTTCGTTCTTCTTCCCGTCCAATCTTCTCCCTCTCCCAATTAATTGCACCAAGTTCCCAGGAGCTGGGCCCCAAGCGACGCTCATGAGGCTGGTCACAATGGGCAAGAACATAAGGCTGGTCACAATGGGCAAGAACATAAGCTAGTAACTTCACACTTCCCTAGACTATGTTACTACCTCCATAGTGGGTAGGAACATCTATGTTGTGTCATGCAATGATGTATTTATTAGGTTATAGACTCATTGTTTCTTGGAGTGTGTGATGTTCCGGTAACTTAGCTAGTTACCACAAACACCTCTCTCTTCATTAAATACGTGCCACATAAGCAAAGTTGTATTGGAGTGTGTGATGTTACTCCTAAGTTCCTCCCCACTGTGACCAGCCTAAGCTAGTAACTTCACACTTCCCTAGACTATGTTACTACCTCCATAGTGGGTAGGAACATCTATGTTGTGTCATGCAATGATGTATTTATTAGGTTATAGACTC